>NC_068356.1:143959902-144259902 GCF_020536995.1 Dreissena polymorpha | reverse complement strand
CCCATTTAAGGTCTTTAGTTAAGTAGAGCCCTATGTGTTTATGTTTTGTGACGTTATTCATATATACAGGGGGATGATGAATTGAGCTTGTCTTGCGAATTATAATCATTGACTCCGTTTTCTTAGGATTGAAACAGACAAGCCATGTTTTAGCCCATTTGTTAATTCTTTCGAGATCGGAGTTAAGTGTAGCTGCAGCGTGTACTGGATTGTCGACTACAACATAAAGGCTTGTGTCGTCGGCAAATAACCTGTTGGCTTTAATATCTAGAACAATATCATTAATAAAGATTATAAAAGAAGAGGCTCTAAAATGGAGCCCTGGGGTACTCCAGTGTTGATATGAGACCAATTGGATTCTGCGTTTGGGAGAACAACTTTTTGTTTGCGGTTTGTAAGGTAAGATTTGTACCAAGATAGAAGACTGCCTCTTATGCCTATATTGTTAAGCTTGAACAACAATCCCTTATGCCATACACGGTCGAATGCTTTGCTAATATCGCAGAATATAGCTCTGACCTCTTTTCCAGAGTCGATAGCCTCGCTAAAGAAGTTATTTAGAAACGTTAGCTGGTTTATTGTTTGAGTCACCAGGAACAAATCCAGATTGTTACGAGGAAAGAATATGAAGGGTGTTTAGGAAGTTAAATGTATGTTTTAATACAATTTTTTCAAATACTTTTCCAAGTGTGCTTGGTAGGGAAATAGGACGATAGTTGGCTGGGTTAGATGAGTCTCCTGATTTGAATATTGGAGTGACAAAAGCTTCTTTCCATGGTTCTGGGAATACAGAGGTGCGTAAAAAAGAATTGAAAATATCGCTTAGGGGAACAGAGAGTTCAGTTGAAAGTTCTCTCAGGATGCGATTGTTGACTGAATTTGTGCCAGCAGTTTTGTTAAAGGGCAGGCCCCGTAGCACTAATTCGACTTCAGTTGGAGTAACAACGAGAGAACTCAGAGATTCGTTGTGCTGATAAGTGTAGTGGCTTAGGTTAGGTGCTTATTTGATCTTTGGTTCTGATCCTTTTTGGGAACAATGTGAATCAGTTGTAACTGTATATGCTATGAACATGTTTACCATGTTTGATGAAGAAAAAAATGTTTAAAGTAACATTTCTACTAAAAATCAACAATAATTTCGTACAATATTTCGTAAAATAAACTTAACCAATTAAAGATTAGTGTTCCCTATGGCAATTTCCGAAATTTCAACGCCAGTTGTGGTCTGGTAAAATAGATGTTTGTAGATACAAAATGCTCGTTGTTTTTCCATTTTAATTCCCCGCAACGATATCTATTCATACGACACATGAACAATAGCGTGGTGTTCGTGTGTCGTATGAATAAATATATTCGTGGGGAAATAATTGTGTCCACAAATAAATCAAAACGAGCATTTTGTATCTACAATAATCTATGTAATCATACCACATCTAGCGTTGAAATTGTGGCTATTTCTATAAGGAGCACTGATTATTTAGGTGTTTTACGAAATACTTTACGAAATGTTCGTTGATTTTGAGCGTTGTAGAGATTTAAACTAATAGAGAACGTTTATAGAACTTCATATTTCATATTAAATTTATGTGCCATGTGCAATGTATTCGAATGAAGAACACTGCTTGTATATCACGTTGTTGACAAATACTTGCAACTTCATAGAATATAAGTTACACCGTTAGTAACTGACGGTGTATGGAATATACACCCTCGAGTGTATATCCAATACATCGTCAGTAACTTACAGTGTAACAATGATATCTCAACCGACTACTATACTACTCGGTGGGTATGGAAATTACTCGGAGTGTGAATAAAATACTCCATAGGCACGTGACCGCTCTACGCCAGTCGGATAAGGTCATTTTGTAGGAATTGAGATATTGCAATGTTTTACTTTAGAACCATGGTAGTATTAAATATACATAAATACATATTTAATAGCACTTCAATCAAAACATTTAAATGTTTCCTAATGTCTTTTTTATGCATCCATGGAATTCGTGAATATTTGTAATTTTAACAAATTAATAACTTAGACATTTTTCCTTGAAATTTAAATCAAAGTTATTAACGATTCGATGAATACTCATCTAGTATGATCTCAGTCGACCGCAAATTTTATTAGAGTTGACATATTTATTCATATTAAATACATTCGAAGTAAATAGTGTGGCACTAGAAGTGCGATTAACAATACGCATGTACCTTTCCCTATTAAACGTTCCTTTTTCTGACTATGTAAGTCAATTGCTTGTTCCCAAATCAAACCTTGCCTTTTTAAAAGACCAGCATTGCGGGGAAAAGAATGAGAGCATTTTATCGATGAGACGGACTTAGTCGACAATCAACATGCTTATATTCCAGGACCGTACGAAAGAGAGAAAAGACGACGATAAGGGTTTACAATAGGGAAATCCTTCGAGATTTGGAAATGGAGATACCATTAGCATCGTGCGTGCTGTTATTTATAACGAGCTGCAGACTATATTGAAATATACATACATCACGCATTGTTTTTCTTTGCGAATATTTCGTAGGGAAGTTATTGCTTATCACATTTGCAAATAATGGTATCGATTCACTATCGACTGGACAGTTTTAAATTTCACAACTTTTGGCAAGCATCAACAGTTTGGACAGGCGCTTATATCGGCTTCGAAGACGACGTTCTTAGATAAACCAGTTAAAACATATCGTTTGAAAGCCAATACGTGTGTTACAACCCGTTTTGTAATAAAAACCCGAATTGTAATAATTATTACAAAGTGGGTTGCGATGCATTATTACATTTCGGGTCGACAGTAACAACCCGTTTTGTAATAAAAACCCGAAATGTAATAAATTTTATCATGTCCATTAAATCAGAGATACAGACTTTTTTAGAAGTTGTTTTCATGTTTAAATTAGTTTTAGAGTAGGTATTGACTGTTTCCCCGACCTTTGTCTTAAAGTCTCCATCAACAAATCATGAATGTAATAATTTATTACAAAGTGGGTTGCGTTGCATTATTACATTTCGGGTCGACAGTAACAACCCGTTTTGTAATAAAAACCCGAAATGTAATAAATTTTATCATATCCATTAAATCAGAGATACAGCCCTTTTTAGAAGTTGTTTTCATGTTTAAATTAGTTTTAGAGTAGGTATTGACTGTTCCCCCGACCTTTGTTCTTAAAGTCTCCATCAACAAATCATGAATGTAATAATTTATTACAAAGTGGGTTGCGATGCATTATTACATTTCGGGTCGACAGTAACAACCCGTTTTGTAATAAAAACCCGAAATGTAATCAATTTGATCATGTCCATTAAATCAGAGATACAGACTTTTTTAGAAGTTGTTTTCATGTTTAAATTAGTTTTAGAGTAGGTATTGACTGTTCCCCCGACCTTTGTTCTTAAAGTCTCCATCAACAAATCATGAATGTAATAATTTATTACAAAGTGGGTTGCGATGCATTATTACATTTCGGGTCGACAGTAACAACCCGTTTTGTAATAAAAACCAGAAATGTAATAAATTTTATCATGTCCATTAAATCAGAGATACAGTCTTTTTTAGAAGTTATTTTCATGTTTAAATTGTTATTTTCATGTTTAAATTAGTTTAAGAGTAGGCATTGAAGTTTTCCTCGACCTTTGTTTTTATAGACTCCATCAACAAATCATGAATGTAATAATTTATTACAAAGTGGGTTGCGATGCATTATTACATTTCCGGTCGACAGTAACAACTCGTTTTGTAATAAAACCCCGAAATGTAATAAATTTTATCATGTCCAATAAATCAGAGATATATACTTTTTTAGAAGTTATTTTCATGTTTAAATTAGTTTAAGAGTATGTATTGACTGTTCCCCCGACCTTTGTTCTTATAGACTCCAACAACAAATCATGAATGTAATAATTTATTACAAAGTGGGTTGCGATGCATTATTACATTTCGGGTCGACAGTAACAACCCGTTTTGTAATAAAAACCCGAAATGTAATAAATTTTATCATGTCCAATAAATCAGAGATATATACTTTTTTAGAAGTTATTTTCATGTTAAAATTAGTTTTAGAGTATGTATTGACAGTTCCCCCGACCTTTGTTCTTATAGACTCCATCAAAAAATCATGAATGTCATAATTTATTACAAAGTGGGCTGCGATGCATTATTACATTTCGGGTCGATAGTAACAACTCGAATTGTAATAAAAACCCGAAATGTAATAAATGTTATCATGTTCATTAAATCAGAGATACAGAGTTTTTTAGAAGTTATTTTCATGTTTAAATTAGTTTTAGAGTAGGTATTGAATGTTTCCCCGACCTTTGTTTTTATAGACTCCATCAACAAATCATGAATGTAATAATTTATTACAAAGTGGGTTGCGATGCATTATTACATTTCGGGTCGACAGTAACAACCCGTTTTGTAATAAAAACCCGAAATGTAATAAATTTTATCATGTCCATTAAATCAGAGATACAGACTTTTTTAGAAGTTGTTTTCATGTTGAAATTAGTTTTAGAGTAGAAATTGACGGTTCCCCCGACCTTTGTTCTTAAAGTCTCCATCAACAAATCATGAATGTAATAATTTATTACAAAGTGGGTTGCGATGCATTATTACATTTCGGGTCGACAGGAACATCCCGTTTTGTAATAAAAACCCAAAATGTAATAAATTGTATCATGTCCATAAAATCAGAGATACAGACTTTTTTAGAAGTTATTTTAATGTTTTAAATAGTTTTAGAGTAGGTATTGACTGTTCCCCCGACCTTTGTTCTTAAAGTCTTCATCAACAAATCATGAATGTAATACTTTATTACAAAGTGGGTTGCGATGCATTATTACATTTCGGGTCGACAGTAACAACCCGTTTTGTTATAAAAACCCGAAATGTAATAAATTTTATCATGTCCATTAAATCAGAGTTACAGACTTATTAGAAGTTATTTTCATGTTTAAATTAGTTTTAGAGTAGGTATTGACTGTTCCCCCGACCTTTGTTCTTAGAGACTACATAAACAAATCATGAATGTAATAATTTATTACAAAGTGGGTTGCGATGCATTATTATATTTCGGGTCGACAGTAACAACCCGTTTTGTAATAAAAACCCGAAATGTAATAAATTTTATCATGTCCATTAAATCAGAGATACAGACTTTTTAGAAGTTGTTTTCATGTTTAAATTAGTTTTAGAGTAGGTATTGACTGTTCCCCCGACCTTTGTTCTTAAAGTCTCCATCAACAAATCATGAATGTAATTATTTATTACGAAGTGGGTTGTGATGCATTATTACATTTCGGGTCGACAGTAACAACCCGTTTTGTAATAAAAACCCGAAATGTAATAAATGTTATCATGTCCATTAAATCAGAGATACAGACTTTTTTAGAAGTTATTTTCATGTTTAAATTAGTGTAAGAGTAGGTATTGACTGTTCCCCCGACCTTTGTTCTTAAAGTCTCCATCAACAAATCATGAATGTAATAATTTATTACAAAGTGGGTTGCGATGCATTATTACATTTCGGGTCGACAGTAACAACCCGTTTTGTAATAAAAACCCGAAATGTAATAAATTGTATCATGTCCATTAAATTAGAGATACAGACTTTTTTTAGAAGTTATTTTCATGTTTAAATTAGTTTTAGAGTAGGTATTGACTGTTCCCCCGACCTTTGTTCTTAGAGACTACATCAACAAATCATGAATGTAATAATTTATTACAAAGTGGGTTGCGATGCATTATTACATTTCGGGTCGACAGTAACAACCCGTTTTGTAATAAAAACCCGAAATGTAATAAATGTTATCATGTTCATTAAATCAGAGATACAGACTTTTTTAGAAGTTGTTTTCATGTTTAAATTAGTTTTAGAGTAGGTATTGACAGTTTCCACGACCTTTGTTCTGCATGAATTGTCAAAAACCTACTCTAAAACTTGTTTAAACTTGAAAATCACTTCGAAAATAACTGTTGTCTCGGACTTCATCGGACATCGAAGACTTAATTACATTTTGGGGTTTTATATCAATATATTAATAAATATTTTCATATCACTTTTTGGTGTTGTATTTTGTGTTCTGCGCTTTATTGTCATCACCAAATTTTATGTATCGTTTAATTCCACCGCTTAAAACGTTCGAAACTGGTACTTGGCCAGAATTTTTCTTCACGATTTCATTGACACTGTCTGGTTCCGACGATGGCGGAGCCTGGAAATTTTCTAATTCCCATGGTACAGCAAGTTCAACTTCACGAAGTAATAGCTTTTGTTTTATCTCGTTCACGTCTGATACAGCTAAAGATTCTATAGTCAACATGTCATCGGCCGAGCGCATCATGCCCTCACCGTCCATTGTGCTGCTTAAATTATTTAAGTGTTTACGATTTTTTGCTGTATCGTTAAATTATCGCAAGTGTTTACAATTTTCGCTGTTTTGTGTCGTCTGCTGAAGCCGGAAATGATATTAAGAACATAATAAGCTGTAGCCAATAAAGGTATGAAACAACTAATGGTTTTTGCGAGCCTTTCGGTAAACTGCAATATTATATTTTTTAGGATTTTAACTTTTGCACCGAAACTAAGCATACAACTTCAAAACGGCGTCCAAAATTGTTGATTTTCATATAAGGCCGTTTTTTTTTCTGATTTGCTGAATCTCGTATTGGCCGAACTTTTCCCGTATTGGCCGTGTTTTTCCATTTTGGCCGCCTTTTTCTCGTATAAGGCGAGTTTCGAGCTTTATTGGCAAGGCTCAACATGTATGGGGCGAACAAATTGAACACATGCTCGTCTTTTATTATAAAGTTAACTAATAATTAAATATACTACCGCAGTGTGTTAAAATTATTTTACCTAACTGACTGTTAATACAGTTGCATGACGTAATACGACGACTTTAACGTCGGTCAATTTTTTTTCCATAAAACTTTATTCATTACGTAGCTGGAAAGTATAGCTGTCCAGTGCCCGATAAAAAGACATTAAATTAATTCAAAAACATGGCGGACTAGACTTTTTCATGGATATTACAAAACAAAACAAAAAAACAACACAAAACAGACTTTGACGTCTGCAGGATTGAATTTAAAAACACTGGTAAAAATTCAGTCTTTCACGTCTGCACGTAAGCATTTTTTCAGTCTTTTCACGTCTGCACGTTATAAGATATCACAGTTGTTAAACAATCACATATATCTCATGTATAATAAATATTACAGTCTTTAAACAAAACAGTTCCACCAACCTTAAATGTATCGGGCAATGTTAGTATACCAATGGATTAATAAAATAATAAAATTATATAATATAATTGGAATTATGTCACGCACCTTCAAACTAACGATGAAATGTTATTAAAAAAAATCAAAGACACAAAATGCAAAAACAAAGGAAGCGCAAGCAGGTGGCGGCGTTCCCTCAGATAACAAGGCTCGGGCCTCCTCATCCGGAAAAAGCCGCCAACCGCCCGCTGACATCCGTAGTCTACGGCGGGGCTGGTTTAAGAACCTTTCGCGAGACCGTGGTGGACAACCACTGTCTCCCTTCAGGCCCCTAAAACAAGCACAGCCTGATAAACGTGACATATGTCATGAAGGCTAATAATTACTAAAAGACTAGATAAAAATCAATAATCCATTGATAAAAGAAAAGTTAGTAAGTCGTTCTATATAACTGTATACAGAACGACCATGAAACAGAAATGATGTCATATACAATATACAAAGAAAGATAAAACATCCATTACGGAAAAAACAATAGTCTTCTCCTTTCTGCTCGCAGGATGACAGCCCCGGTGCCCTACACGCCACCAAATGGCCGCCGTCAACCTGAAAGCAGAAAGAAAAAGAACAACAGCAAATATAATATCAGCATTAATTGCACTACACGCCTTGTACACTACCTGTAAACCTATTCAAACACATAAGTCGATAGCGACTCCATACACTACCGTACATTCTAGCGGGGGTTATATACAAAGACAAATTAAGCGTTCAATAAAGTATTAAATCTGTACAGCAGACGACACATGTTGATGTTTAAATTGAATAAGTTTTAACTATTTATTATTATATACAGACAAGAAATATGTGATTAACATATTACAAAACAAACAAACAATAAATAAGACATTTAAATTATTTAAACCACTGACTGTATGGATGGTAAAATCAATTACAGTAGGCATATACATCAATAAGGTGACGGTGTTCGCAGTCCAATGCGTTTAGCACCTTAATTATCAACTATTGAAAAATATTATAAAAACATGTTCTGGCCGCATATCTCAGTACAGTTAGTTCTCAATTGCCCAATTTATTTGGATCCCAGAAGTTCAATCATCAAAGAGCCACTTCCTCTCTATCCTTGGCAGGCTGTTGGCACTGATGTATTTACATTTAATGGTCAAGACTACCTTTTCGCCTGTGACTATTACTCAAAATACTTTGAACTGAGTAAATTAAATTGATATTATGGGCATCTAACAGTTTATAGGTGTCTATCGCAACCGTTGTTTATTTTTGGTGTTTTCACTTCGTATACACTTATATTTGATAATGCAGCATCAACATACGAAAACAATATCCCGGAAAGAGAAAAATAATGCATTTGTATATCAACCGTACTTTTGTTTGACAACTGATCATGCATGTACGATGTGAGCCTAAATTTAGTTTTAGTGCAGATTCATTCATACGACACAATAACACAATTTTGTTTTACGGATCATTTTGGCTTACAGGACTGGGTGAATCATGTAAAATTTCGAATATAAAATATATTTTTATATACAAATGGTAGCAAGATGAGTAGCAGATAATTGGTAAGTAACCACATTTAACTAACTCTTTTGACCTGTTAATTCTTTTCAGCTCAATTCAACAGTGAAAAATGCCCATAATATCACTTTAAACAGCACCAGAGAGATTAGTCTCTGATGGCGTTACCTATTACAGTTCCCAGGAGTTTCAACATTTCCTGGCTGAATGGGACATCAATCATGTTCAAAAGTAATACAATTACAGTTTAAATATTTTAACATAAAATTCAACAAAACTATCTGCCCCGAAAACAAGTTCATATAAACAGGGGCGATAATATCATACAATCCCCATGATTCAACAAATTGAGAGTAATTCAATATTTTTAAATCAACAAAAATTCTAAATCTAAATAATGACAAAAACATAGTAAGACTATCGATAACTTTAAACTGTTTTTTATGATGTTTTGTTTCATTCTGCAAATGCAGAATAACAAATCTGGAAATAGATAAGATCACTTAAATTGTGTAATTATGTCAAGCACTATCTGCTTTAAAATAAAAAAAAAACTAAATATCTTTTCAGAAAGACTGATTTTTTTATTCTGAGGCAATATTTAACAAATATATAACAGTTTTATTGAGGGGACTAAAAAGGAACATATAAATAGGTGCGAAACAGTTTCGATATTTTTACAGAAATAACAATTTTTGATCTTTTAAATTCCTTTTAGGTAAAGGTTAACGTCGGTCAAATACTGATTATTCATTAAGCGAATGAATTAGTAATACTAATTTAATAGAAATTCTTATTACTTTATATTATAATATTTTATATACAATCGAAACAATAAAAGGTACTTAATCTTGATGCATTATACATTTTGTATCCAGAATTGAACAATATTATTGAATACAATTGTTTATAAGCAGAGTTTACCCAAAACAATGTTGTTCACGGGAGTTAATACAAAAAAATGTTTGCACCACTCTGTGCTATTAGAAGTCGGCAACGGTTAATCAAGGGCGACTCTTAATGGCTATACTGGATTTTTGCCATGAAGAGACTCTCTTCAACTAAAAATATTCATGCGGAATGTGTCGCCCCTTATTAGCCTGTATGGACTGCACAGGCTAATAATGGACGAAAATTTACACACATGCATTAAATCCCCTTTTCACAGAGCGAGACTTATTTGATTTAATCGCTGTAGTAATTGTATGCGTACTCCGTGTTTAATGAAATGTAGGTATACTGTAGGCTACTTGTGAACAATTTTACGAACAAGTCGGTCCTTTATATTGCAATTGCCTAACTTACCTCAGGATGATGAAACACATTTACATGCCATAATTGAAAACTATAATTTACGCTCGATGTGTACCAAGTAACGCCGTTAATAAAAACATAGCAGTAACCTCTAATACATGTATCTGAAAGTAACAGGCAATTAGTACTACGTTAAGAATGGAAGTTTGAAAGATGCCTTCAGTGTGCAACTCATTTTAAATTCACGTCAAGGAAAACGTAACAATGCAAAAATTAAACAATTAATGATCGTATAATCAATTTGTATCACAGATTAGAATTATTCGCTAGTCAATTCGCGACAACGTCGTGTAATCAATAGCTTTAAATAATATTTTATTAATATCGTTGTATTACAACTTTGATATTTACAACCTTATATGTTTTTTTGTTCAACTTAACCTTAGTAAAAATTAACAACTATGTTTGTTTGATTAAGGCCCTGCTTTTGCTGAATCAAGGATAATAATAATATAACATCCTAACATTTAATCAGTGTTCATAATTATTTTTATAATGCAGAAGCATGTATAATTATACAATTAGAGTAACATGTGAAGTTTACACGAGACCGACTGTATACATAACTGAATGTTCACTGGCCCGACGTAATGTTTCACTAGACCTGAACAGTCAGTCTAGTAGTCATGGCGTCTGTTGCAGTACGATATGTTCAATAAAACATATGAGCCACGCTATGTGAAAAGGGGGTTTAATGCATGTGCGTAAAGTGTCGTCCAAGTTCTGCATGTGCAGTCCGCACAGGCTAATCAGGCACGACACTTTCCGCCTAAACTTGATATTTGCTAAGAAGAGACTTTCTTAAAACGAATAATATCATAAAGGCGCAAAGTATCGTCCCTTATTAGCCTGTGTGGACTGCACAGGCTGATCTGGGACGGCACTTTACGCACATGCATTAAACCCCTTAGTCTTATTCATATGTCAGTGTCAAATAAACATTATTATATATATTTAACTCAATTTTAAATAAAAATGACATACGAAAAGAATAGAACTCGAATAACTCGAATTAATATTTCTTTTAAAAGTTAACTAGTCTATAACTAATGCTCTATAGAGAAGTCAATGAGGGGAAGTTATCTGTTTTATTAACGTTATACACAAGAAAAGGCCTCATATTTTCTCAGGCGGGGTAAGATAATACATATTAAATATTATATTCATGATAATAAATTAATTTGATTTTTTTGTACGAATTAATGTGTTTTCACAGTTATTATCCACAATATATTTTTTTAATTCGTTGTGTTTCGCTAAGATGATCCAGGGTGGAACACGCATTCTAGAATATTAAAAATAATACTTAATAAATTATACTTAATTATTCACATACTATTTTGTTTCTTATGAAATGGTTTTGGTACCTTTTACGCAGTAGTGGAAACTGTGGGTCTTTTATAATATACTGATACTGACGTTTCATATCGGAATGACGCAGTTGTGAAACATGCCGCCAAGAACATTTAGTATTATACAATACACGTAGTATAAAATATATGCTGTTAACGCCATCATTTTTGTATGTCTATTAAAACAGATACAATAATAAGTGAATCGTATTAACTATGATTATTATTTCCTTTTGCCTACTGTTAAAAATATTAAGGTGATCGAATGACTGTATAGGATAGAGTAAAAGTAATCAACTTGTGCGATTATTTTATATTATGTTGACTATTTGTAATGAAGAAGATCACTTCTTTGTATGATTTTCAAAATTTGAAAATGTAATTGTATTGTTATCATTATCAATTAGAATATTCTAACGGTAATTGTTTTGTTATCATTATCAATTAGAATATTCAATCTACATAAATGAGACAGCAAACATATGTTTAATGCTAAATGATTAAATAAATCTACTCATTATTTTTTGTAATTTAATCATAAGCATTACGTAATTATGTTACTTAACTAAGTCTGTGTAATTGAACAATTTTGAAATTTTTAATTGTATCCAGCATTGAAAATATAATCGATCATTTAAACAATGAGAACTTTTTTTTGGAAATGAAATCACCACCGAAATTATATATTCATTATGTAAATGACTTATTGATTCTATTCTTTGAATGATTTTGACATGTTTTTTTCTATTTTGTTTTACCCACTATTTGTATACATCATTTTGTGTTGTACTTCTCAAATACATGTACCATGTCTTTGCTTTCTCAAACACATACTGTGTATAGGCTATACATTTGCAATATGCTATTTAATGCCGAATACATGTTATGTTATGTTATGGCCTTTTAACAGATTTTGGCATGTTTTGAAGTTTGTCATTAAATGCTTTATAATGATAAATGTAAACATTGGATCAAAAAGCTCAAGTAAAAAATCAAGAATAAAATTAAAAAAAGGAAAAAAATGTATCACTCATCAGGGCTCGAACCAGTGACCCCCGGAGTCCTGGAGTAAAAACCAATTACACCGCTCGGCCATCCTGCCAAGTATGTATGAGTGACGTATTTTATACTTTATATAAGCAATCTTCGTAGTTTCACAAAATTAAACGACAATAACAGAACTCTCCAAATTATTCAATCGTTTCGCGTTGCAACGCTTTATAATTTTCAGGTTTTTAAATCGTCATAAGATGCATATAATGGCTATATTAGACCATGGTAAATGTTCAGTATTACTGATTCCTCACAAATATCATAACTTAAACGAAAATGTGCGAATCTGAAACAACTTTTTTCAATTTTGTCAATTTACCAAAACGTGAAAAGATCCCTTTAAGCAACAAAACCACATCAAAGTCAAATTTATCTGTCTTCAAATATATAACGAACTTTTCATATACTAGTATGTCCACTTCAATCATTTTGAATGTGAAAAATAGACAAATAAAACGACCTTATTATACCCCCACAAACGAACTTTAGGGGGGGGGGTATATAGGAGTGAACTTGTCTGTCTGTCTGTTTGTTTGTCTGTCGGTCTGTCCTAAAGCGTTTAAAAGGGCTGTACAACAAAAACTAACATACTTGTTAATAAATTAATTGTATTCACTAAAAAATAAATCGAAAAAACACCAGATTCTGCATATATCCTGACACTTATTCCACTGATCGGGTGTGAACGTTGGCCGGGGTGTTGGTGTATACGTTGGCCGGAGTGTTGGTGTGAACGTTCGCCGGCGTGTTGGTGTGTACGTTGGCCGGCGTGTTGGTGTGTACGTTGGCCGGGGTTTTGGAGTGTACGTTGGCCGGCGTGTTGGTGTGTACGTTGGCAGGGGTGTTGGTGTGTACGTTAGCCGGCGTGTTGGTGTGTACGTTGACCGGGGTGTTTGTGTGTACGCTGGCCGGGGTGTTGATGTGTACGTTGGCAGGGGTGTTGGTGTGTACGTTGGCCGGGGTGTTGGTGTGTACGTTGGCCGGAGTGTTGGTGTGTACGTTGGCAGGGGTGTTGATTTGTACGTTGGCCGGGGTGTTGATGTGTACGTTGGCAGGGGTGTTGGTGTGTACGTTGGCCGGGGTGTTGGTGTGTACGTTTATTTAGTATATTGTAACCTAAACACAATGATAACGAGCAGGTGAGTTAGGTAGTTTTTCTTGAATGGTCTGAGCTTTAATTAGTACATATGAGCGACGCGGAGAGTCAATAGCTGGGAGTTGTATTATTGCAACTAGTGATTTAGGTACAAAGTCCTCAAATACGTCCCGTTTTATTGAGCAGAACGTATGCAGGCAATGATTTTAAGTTTTAAGTAAATTTACAGGTAAGAACGGGTTAATTTTTTTGTTCTACAAGTATCCATAGTGCATTTACGTGTTTACTTATATTTAGAAAATGAGCACTGGCTGATTACAGACTACAATTTACTTACTTTGATTTGAACATTACGTTTACACTTTTAGAAGTTAGTATACACTGTGTATTCGACGTAGAATTATGTCGAAGATTCGTAGGCTATCATAGGAATTATAAGGCTATTTTCGTCTTTATATAATGGTTTATACAGTGCCCCAGGTAATTATTTGGGAAATGGGGTTTTCACCCGTTGATTTTGAAAAATAGGGTGATTTCATTCTTGAAATAGGGTGAAATGAGTTATAAAAGTGCATACCTTAAATTCATTGCTGATTAACTTCTGTTGAAGGTGCACACTTGTATTGATTCAATAAAACTGTAAACTATCCTAATTAACTAAAATAAACTGATGTTTCATAACATCTTTAATCCTTGAAACTGTCCATGATATACACTTTAAATAAAATAAAAAACTGATGTTACCTGATATCTTTGTTACTGTCAACTGATATTTTGGCGCAACAATCGAAAACATCTTTCTACCTCTCTTAGACATTTTTATTTTTTCGCATCGTAATAGAAACTGAAAGTACAGACGCTTTACAAATATATGCACAATGAGGGACGAATTAAGTCAGATTGAAAACGCATGTATGTCGTCGTAAATAATTTGGGTAGTCGCTATATTTAAATATGAAAATATTTTGCAGATCGTTTGAATAACTTTTACTGTCATCCCGATATGTAATAATGCATCGCAACCCACTTTGTAATAAATTATTACATTCATGATTTGTTGATGGAGACTTTAAGAACAAAGGTCGGGGGAACAGTCAATACATACTCTAAAACTAATTTAAACATGAAAACAACTTCTAAAAAAGTCTGTATCTCTGATTTAATGGACATAATAAAATTTATTACATTACGGGGTTTTATTACAAAACGGGTTGTTAATGTCGACCCGAAATGTAATAATGCATCGCAACCCACTTTGTAATAAATTATTACATTCATGATTTGTTGATGGAGACTTTAAGAACAAAGGTCGGGGGAACAGTCAATACCTACTCTTAAACTAATTTAAACATGAAAACAACTTCTAAAAAAGTCAGTATCTCTGATTTAATGGACATGATAAAATTTATTACATTTCGGGTTTTAATTACAAAACGGGTTGTTACTGTCGACCCGAAATGTAATAATGCATCGCAACCCACTTTGTAATAAATTATTACATTCATGATTTGTTGATGGAGTCTATAAAAACAAAGTTCGGGGAAACATTCAATACCTACTCTTAAACTAATTTAAACATGAAAATAACAATTTAAACATGAAAATAACTTCTAAAAAAGACTGTATCTCTGATTTAATGGACATGATAGCATTGATTACATTTCGGGTTTTTATTACAAAACGGGTTGTTACTGTCGACCCGAAATGTAATAATGCATCGCAACCCACTTTGTAATAAATTATTACATTCATGATTTGTTGATGGAGTCTTTAAGAACAAAGGTCGGGGGAACAGTCAATACCTACTCTAAAACTAATTTAAACATGAAAATAACGTCTAAAAAAGTCTGTATCTCTGATTTAATGGACATGATAAAATTTATTACATTTCGGGTTTTTATTACAAAACGGGTTGTTACTGTCGACCCGAAATGTAATAATGCATCGCAACCCACTTTGTTATAATTATTACAATTCGGGTTTTTATTACAAAACGGGTTGTAACATACGTGGCGTTCAGATCAGTAAGAAAGATAATAAAGAACATTATGTATTGATATTTTGGCAAAGTGGTGCCGTGGTTTCATGAAGCAGCCGACTGTGTAGTTAAGGCAAGTTGTTTTGAGCGGTGTTTAACTGTAACTACTCTGTAGAGAAGCAACGGATAACAACTGTGTCGTGGAATTTGTTTCAAACTGTTTGTTGAAAAAGTAGTAAGTACTGACTTATTTGGACAATTAATGTTCATTAACTTGGTTCAACAAAATGTGGGTTTAATATATTTCACATGATTGTGATGGGGCACGTGTTACGGCTTTGTTTATGAAATAAATATAACATATCATACAGATATTAACGTACTAAATGTACTCCTTATTAAGACGTGTATTCGATTGTTTTAACAATAATTATTAAATATGTAGCTTCTTTTTTTTCTATATATAAAATACCCGTATATAATTTATTCTAAAATAAATTATAATTACATAGAATAATACTAGTTTACACATGGGCTCTTCATTTTATATCATTAAAATTGCTGTGGTAATATTATAATGTTTGATATCAAAACATGCACATGGCAGTCTTAAACCATTTAAGAATACTTTATATATGCCCCTATAGTTTCCTATATTTGTATAAGAATTTGTTCGTGCACGCTTTATTCAAGTTTTATAAGACCACACACGATTATTATAGGTAGACAGTATTAAGTGAATTGTGATCTTTTCTAGTCCTGAAAACAAAAATCATGTTGATTATATTTTAAAATCATTCATGTTTACAATTCTGTGTCGGATAAACCATTGCGGGCTGTAAAGTAACATTGATATTTTAGTTATTATTGAAATAGGGAACATACTTGCCGAAAGTGAAAAATTGAAGTTGACAAATACTTGAAGGTATTTAAAACATTAATCCGTTAAATGATTGCAATCTCGTTTAAAGTATAAACGTACCTTCGTGCAACGATGCTATTAGTTATATTTCTTCATCGTACATAAATTGCTTAATGCGATAAAAGGATTGTAACCTGGCGAATAACACAAGCCATTTTCTGAAGGGTCACAATGTCTTGTTTGAAACATTAAATATGGAATTATTATTCGAGTTCGATTCAGCAGATACTATGAATATGGTAAAACGTGTTACTGGAAAACCAATTACACGTTGAACCATGCTGTGTTATGTACATTCTAAATATATATACAATTGATTATGCACTCCAATGCTCCACATTTACTGAATTCGCAATTGTTCAAGTAAACCTCTTAAATGAAATGCAAACAAAAATAACGTTTTATCGTTATAATTTGTAAAGAACCTTACACATAACAAACATTTCAGAAACCGATGTCATGTTAAGTTATGTAAGTTTCAGTCACTAATGTACCTTTTATACCAGTATATTCATGTAAATTATGATCATATTAATTTATTGAACCTCGGTGTGATCGATGTTCACCAAATGCCAACGACTAAATCCTAGCATGGTCTGTGATTCTTTTTAAAATTATTCCCTAATCAGAAATAGCAAATACAATCACATTTCCATCTGTGACCACCGCATGCTGTAAACATCGCATCATTCACACATTACATAAACAAGCGATATAGATGGAATGTTTGAACAGGATGGAGATGGTGTTATTCGCGTACTTAAGGATTAAGAAAATACCAGGGCATATAAAACATGCATGGATAAAGTAAAGTATGTGTTATGTGTAGTATATAATTTCTTACCAGCGACTCTGATTTTCAGCGATCTTTTCTCTTATACGACGCGTCCCTTTAACTGTATGAGAACAATTGTTTTCCTAGCCTATATAGGCAGATATGTTTTGAAAAATATATTAAATGTGCTTTTGAGGTGTATTTAATCTTCATTAATAGGATACGTATATAACATGTTCTTAGATTATTGTATAGAACGTGACAATTCTTGTTCAGGATTTAATTTGGAACAGAAGGCGTTCGTATGCATCTTAAATGTGAACTGCATGCACTACAAAAAGTACGCGTCACATTTATAATAGGTTGTGAGCTCGTATTTTTATTTTTATTTTCAGTGCGCAGCTTACCTTCGACATTGAAATTGGAGATACAGTTTCCCGAGCAAGTGTATGCACACGACACGATGAAAACTGTTGTTGCTAACTTCATCTCAAAAACGTTTAACAACGGCAACTGCAACTAAAAATACTAATGTGAATGACTGACATGAATACATTATACGGTTGAGTTGTTGCTTATAAGATATTTATCTTTTTTTAAAGTAATCAAACATCAGCATCGGGCTGAATTAAAGGACAGTAACTGTGATATAACCATATAATGTTGGACTTTTTTGTATTCACTACTACAGCGAGTGGTTTGAAAACACCCTAAATCTACGATGACATTCACGGTTTTTCCATCGTTGATGTTTTGGTTGTTACAGACGGTATTGCAACAACTGGTGCCTGCTTTTGGAAATATTTGTTATTCAAATACCGATTGTCAATGGGAAATAACTTCTGGTTTTGTGATGTACAATGCACATAATGCAACTTTGGCAAACTCTGATAGAACATGTGGGGATCTGCGACAAACAACTGGTACGTAGTTTAACGCTATTGCTGTCTGCATCATAAATCACCGTCTGGTTAGAAAATGTAATTATTCAGTTTTAATGCATTCGTCAAATGTTAAAATGAATATGTATGATCCTAATAGATAACACGTGTAGGTGTGCGCGTTGTTTAAATACCAGTTACACTATAAATGAGTGTATACCTCATTGCCATAAGTTAAGACTGTAGAACATGTCAGAGTAATTACGAAATTTATCGTATAATTTATAATTTTATAAATGTATTTTAAAGATTACGCGCTCGCAGTATTATAAACGTTGAAGTCATTCATATGGATAGGTATTATCGTTTATAAAACATAAAAGTTATACAACCGACTTGGAACATCATATATATGTATTCGCGTTCGTATTATTACAATACATAATGTTAATTGAAAAGTTATGTTCTGCATTATGTATCGCCACTTCATGACAAAGTGTTTCGTTGTTAGTCTGATCATTATCCGCACTTCTTGGTTTAAAGTTTCTATAACGCTCAAAATGAACGAACATTGCGTAAAGTATTTCGTGAAATAAAGTTAACACCAAAACAATCAGTGTTCCTTATAGCAATAGCCACAATTTCAACGCTAGATGTGGTATGATTGCATAGATTTTTGTTTATACAAAATGCTGGTTTTTATTTATTTGTGACCACAATATATTCCATGTTTATTTCCTGCGAATATATCTATTGATACGACACACAAACACTAAAATGGTACCATGTTAAAACCATAATAAAAACGAGCATTTTGTATCCACAAACATCTATTTTACCAGACCACATCTGGCGTTGAAATTTCGACAATGGTCATAAGGAACAATGATTTTTAATTGTTTAGCTTTATTTTACGAAAAATTGTACGATATTTTCGTTGATTTTGAGTAGTAATGTTACTTTAAATTAATAACCCATGTGGCCCCTGTCATAATTCCTATTATGAGTGTGTGGCCCACTGTCATAATTCCTATTATGAGTGTGAGTGCTGTCACGCATATATACACCTCAACCGACGAACATGCAAAAAGATCTGCCCAACTTAAAGATAAACTAAAATGGGCAATGCACCTTAATACGCTTTAGACCTATCAAATACTTGCCATAAGAACTACCAAATACTTGCTCTAAGAACGAAAAGATACTTGCTATAAGACGAGGTCCAATCAGACCCGTCTTTCAAATCTAAGACATTGCAGTCACAAATGAAAATCCGCAATAAACGTTACGTTTAGCCATAATTACAACACACAACAACTACACTATACACAGAAGTCGCTTTTTATACACATGTACATGTGTACCCACCAACGACAACAACAACAGCTGCTGCAACAACATGCGTAAATAAACATAAATACAAAGCAACTGCAGCGCCAGCAAAACAGGAGTATTTCTTATAAGCGCTTGATGTTTAATGTGTGTGAGTCCGCATTATTTTCTATATTTGAACACAGTTGCCATATCATGTCCCATATACCACGTGACATCGGAACCGCATATTCACAAATCACCATACCCTTATATTTTATGCCTATATGCTTGACATAACCCTGTCCTTAAACATTATCGCGACAGGGACATAGCTAACTTACGTAACTAACTAACTTCTTTTCGCAGATTCGTTAATACTTCAAACATATGACGGTTACAGACGATCGATAAAAGCTGTTAGCAGGACATATTTATCATAATAATAGTTTTTCATGTTCTTCGGATGAAACACAATTCTGTTTTCATACAAAAAGATTTGTATTTGTTCATAATTATATTTCCAGACTTCTGTCATTCGTTATAATTGTGTACATGTTTCTCTCATTTATATATTTCAATATAACACTTATATATATCAGTATAGTTAAACATTCTTACATTATGCATATGTGATATAACAGTTAAAAGTTACATCACTAACACACCGTATATGTCATCATTTTACAATAATGTATTAAAACATTAGTAATAATGCGTATTATATGTTAAATGCTGTAAAAATATAACGAACATTGTTTTTTATTTATTGCTTATAACATGCAATATGAAATTGTAAATTGTAAAATACCATTAATGTAAATTACCAATGATTTGCATTGTTTCTTAATTGTATTCGGCCAAGATGATTACGTTGAAATGTCTGTATTATAGTGATGATTTACCCCAGCATACATTTTAGCTGAGCTCGTCAACTTGATGCAAATGCAAGTTTAGAGTTAAGAGTGTTTACAGAAAGATTCTTTGTCCCGCGTTTAATTATTATTTCTATACCCCTCTACTAATCAATATATTTAGACATTTTACAATACATTTAGATGGCACATTATAACATATAAGTAATCCTAATATAGCAAATATACCTAAAGGCATGTAATAGAAAGAAGATGTGTTTGAAAGCACTCGAACACATATTTATTTTCTTCCTTTATTGATAAAAATATTTTACGGTATTACCTCGAGACCAAAATGAATATGATCGATGTTTTCGTATACGTTTAAAGCGAGATTATACGATTGTTCATATGTGTTTAATTGTAATATATTGATAAAATATGTTACAATAACACAAAATAGTCAAGAAAAATTATACATTAAATACGAATTTCATAAAATGCAGCAAAGACAAATTAGCGCCCCGAGCCGATTGAGACGAACATATTTTCCTACAATAACCAAAGCATTCCTCTTTTTATAAGGACCAGAGTTAGATTTCGTGTGTCGTATGAATATATATCGTTGCAGGAATTTAAAATGAACCGTTAAACTTAGTTTATATTCACATCCTACATTCATGATATACATGCTGGCGAATTCGACTGTACAGCCGTTTTCGATTTCAGAATTAAATATCTGGCTTATTTCGCATTTTTCGACACATTTTCTTCTTAACTTTTATTTTTTATTTTATATTGAAATATATATAAATATATATATATAATAAGTTTTTTACACATTTTATACAAATTCATTAATATTTGACAAAATCGTATAATCTCGCTTAAAGACAGCTCTAGCAATGCACAATAAAGGTAAACCTCTTTATAATTTGTTTAAGCATTGGTAAATCATAAATTGCTTCCATAAGTACAATACTGTGTGCATCGTGCTAGTTCATGCATAATAATGATCGCCAAAATATTATGCATCGAATGATTCTTTTTCGCATTAGAGAGAACGGAGAACTATTCCACTCATTTATGCGTATGTAACATATCGTTTAAAAAGAATTAAAACATATTTAAAATTTACGTTAACGCCGTATTGTGATACATGTCTAATACATTACGTGTTTTTCATATGTAAATGCAACTGCTTTGTTTATGGAGTTTAGAGTTAATTTCAACATACATTAAACTTTAAGCCCATGAGAACAAATATAATATAACATAATATATACACAGATGATCAATTTCATACATAGTGTTTTAACATAACCTGGACCAAAATATTAAATTCAGCAAATTTGTATACGGTTTATCTTTATTTCAATTTTTATATTAAGTAGATAAATACATTTAGGTACATGAAGAGAAACTATTGATATTATAAGTCAGCTCTCAATTAAACAGTTTAAAAACCCAAAATGGATAGATTCCGTACACTTTTTTCATTGTCTGTCTGTAAGAGGCTGTACTACTACTACTACTACTACTACTAACTACTACTGTTAACTCATTCAATTTGCATACACAATTTGTTGAAAACAAGTGTATATCATAGGCAAATTATTGAAGCATTCATATAAAATACTGAAACCCAAATTAAATGACAATTAATTTAACAGGATTGTTAACTTCGAATTGTGATACAAGAGTTCTAGTAATTAAAACAATGCTTGATTTCGTCTTTTACAAAATTATTTGTTATTGATATTGGTATGACTATATTTAAATGATTTACAAACTTTGCATGAACTATATATTTGTTTATAATACATTAGAACAATTATCATTTCGAAAAATCGTTTCTAAAGACCCTTTCCGGGTGATAACTTTCATACAGCAATACCTTGACATAACACATAACAATTAGCCAAATGTTTTAACGTGTGTGGCACATCATGATCAAACTGTAATTGCCACGTATGTTATATGGTTGAGCCGGCTGCACTTCGAACAGGCTTAAGTATCTGGAGCGTGAAACATGTCGAAAGTATTCAAACAACGAAAACTCAACGTAGTAATATCTCGGTGTCAAAAATATGGGGATACCACTATGTTTTATGACATACAATTAACACGGTGACCTATATTAACACATGCTGTTTGACTTTCGAAGTCATATTGAGCCGTTGTTGTCTGCTCACCAATAGTGCCTGCTACAAAATGTGTATTTGTTTTGTATTTCAATTATTACCGTACAGTATAATAATTTTCACAAAATTGACAAGTCCCTGCATAATATATAAGACCCTTATGTTACGAGAAATAAATATATCAATAAACTTATTTTGCAATTAATACAATACATAGAATTTGTTATGCACTTAAATTTATATTTTTAGCATCTTAAGGCGCTTTACAAACATATTACCATGATACGCTAACCCGCTTATATACAAATTGGAAAAAACTAACTATAATATGTGTACAGCCGCTCATTACCTAAGAATAGTTCCAAACATGTGCGTACGGTCGTGTACCGCATAAAAGTTACCATGACAATTAAATAACTTATAATCAGATCAGGTTCAAACAGACATAATTGTGCGTTATTAATGACACTCAATATATAATATTTTTATCTTGATATTGGTCCATAACTTTGTACCGCTGCAGTAAATACATTTAAAGCACACCATTCATCCCCGATTATTCAATAGATATGGATTCACTGGTTGCATTGGCCTAAATATAAATGTATTTTTAAAGATTTTTGAAAAAGTATTGAACCTTTCAAAATAACGTCAATATAACTTGCACTACTACTACTTCTGCTCTACTACTTATGGTTCCACTACTGCTTCTACTACTACTTCTACTACTACTACTACTACTACTACTCCTACTACTACTACTACTACTACTACTACTACTACTACTACTACTACTTCTACTACTACTACTACTACTACTACTACTACTACTACTACTACTACTACTACTTCTACTACTACTACTTCTACTGCTACTATTATTATAATACTTTTCACTACTATTATGAATATATATTATATATAACGCAATACATGCATCTTAGCTGCTTGTGATATTTGCATATCAACATCCTTTATTGAGTTACTCATTGCTATTGCATAAATAAACCAACGCCTCAAATGCACTTCATACACTTTTGGTTTCAAAAGCTAATATTTATTTTTCAAGTATTGATTTATTTTTGGATGGAATTATGACCACAAAAAAAACAACAACAGAAGAACTTACGTTAGAAACGCGAACTGAATTTTATCGGGAAACGATTGATTGAATAATTATTGTATTAGTCAATATCCCGTAGTCGTCATGAATAATTATTAATTTCGTCCCTATGCAAGGAAACACAGATGATTGGAAATTTCCGTTTTCTTCGTGCGGGATATTTGGTAATGAAACGTCTAACCAATCATTCGTAATAAAAATAATATGTTGACTTCCATTCAAGAATAACATATTGCAATCCAGCTGGCATTTGTTCTAGAACAGTAACAATCAATACATCGTTGTATCGACTTGCTTCTTTTACGTTAACAATTTTATGACAGCATTCATAAATAAGAATATATTGAAGTGAAGCAGTAACATTGAATTATTACAATAAATTATCACAGGGTCTTATTTCACAGTTTGATGCATTTATGCTTATCAATTTAAACGTATTAGCATTAGTTCGACATTATTACTTTCAGAAGATTTTTCGTCGACAAATATGATTGTTCAGTAAATGTCGAGTGTATATTCCTTTTAAATTATAAACAGATGTCAATGCAGGAAAGCCGGCGTATTGTATTTCATTAAAATACAAATTCATAGTTGCACACACAGTATGTGTTTTTACAGTGACACTTTTTCTTTAAAATGCATACTTTTTAATTAAATGTTATGAGACAATTTTTCTCAAATTATCATTCAATAATGTAGGGACAATTTGTTTTCTATCTAGTGTCATGCCAACAGATTCAATTGAAAAAGCCAACAGCTATCGTAATAGCCCTTTCGTGTAAAATCCTAAATAACAGTTAGGAGGTATGAGCCCTTACTAAAAGTATATACAGACTTCTGCTTAGTTATATGTAAGAGCTGGCTGTCATGTTCGTTGGAATTGTTATAATCAAAAGCTTATTATCCACTTTGCAAGAATAACAACCATGTCTATTTGGGGTATTTTTATATGAATGGTAGCAAAGTAAAATAATTTATTAAGTGTAAATGCCTTTAGGTCACAATATACTAAAAGATTTCCTACACAAATTCAATGTCAAAGCAATAACTTTAACAAAAAATAAAGTCAAACTTTTGCGGATGGACATCCCCATAACCATACCTTTTCTTAAAGAGCATTCTAAGCCGCAATGATTTAAACAATACAAAAGGGGGGTCATACGTTATGCAAGAAAGAACTCGACGCGAATCAGCGGTCACTGTTTTATGGCCATCTATTTACCGGCTTCGTACCAGTTGAGAAGGGTTTCCCGCCATTTGTCAAAGTCTCATGTAGTCTCCAACCTTCAAGCAAAAGAGTGAATTTCTGTTAAACATCAATGTTTTCCCTACCTCATGCACAAAGAAACTTTCTAAAATAAAGCCATGGCAAGTGTCCCTACAGAGAATTGTGTCTTCTTATAAATGATGTTCATGTTTTAAGAGAGTATAGCCTTATTTTTATGCACGCGTTTACTCTTTTTTTTAATATTTTAAACACATTAATAGTTATCGTTATACATACGTTATAATAAGTTTATTTTAATATTTTTAATAAATATAAATTGAACAATTTAAGTTTAAAATTCTATCAAATGTTTTTTTTAAAATTATTATGAAGAAGTTAAAGACCAATCACGACACAACAATTTGTGTAAGTTGTGTTTTATTTAATGGATGATTAATTAATTGATAACGCTAAATCACAATCGATACATTTGTATCCAATTGTATTTTACAGCCTTTATGTTAAGCAATACTGCAATTCTACCTGCCTAGCATATTGTTCAAATATAGCATGTATGTTTGTATTGTATTGTATTGCTTATATGTACTTTCAATGAACTAACTAAATAGTGTTTAAACCAAAATCGATACATTTATTAAGCGTTCGTCGAAAAGTTATGACATGGAAAATTCGAACGTTATGTAAAATTCGGCAATTGAATTATACAGTTAGTTATGGGGCTTAAGATTTTGCTATCGAAAGACCCTTCATCGAATACCGGAAGAGGAATTGTTTCTAAATTGTATATAAAGACAATCGTTTCTGACGATTCCACATGAAAATCTATTTGCAGTAAATATACATGTGTTACGAAGTGTTATTACATTTACCTACTAATTTAATAACATCCTTGATACTGTCTACACAGCTGTGTTGTCATATGATAAACCACTATTAGCCGCCTAACCTGACATCACTTTATCATGACATTGGTCTTCTTTTTTTTTTAACTCATTAAGAACGTCAGATAATTGGTGAACACACAATTACTTGTTTTGTTCAACATAATACCTCTTGCTTGTAAGCTTAGATAGTTGAACGGATAATTTCTTTGAATTCTTGCATCATACAACGTAACAAACCTTATATGGACATCGACATTTACCGTCTGGACGTTGACTTACTCAAAGTACACTTAAACCGTTTGACCTGTATATTGAAGTTGCAATATAGCACTGTATTGCATTGGAATCGCTCGGCTAACAGACATGTAAGTAGTTTGAAGGTCCACATTTTTGGGCGACCATTAATGACACTCTTTGTCTTAAAACAAAACCTTTGCTACATAGTTTTGACACCTGCATGGATGCTTTATGTAAAATTTCCCAACACATTCGCCCCCATGTACGTATTTAATTATGCGTTAATTGGATGACGGAGCATACCTTGTAAAGTTAATAAGTTGTTTGATGTAACTATGTGTATTACGAACAGCAACACACATTGCATATATTTTATATGTATTGTTCTTTAATTGGATTGTGTGGAGTATATATTATAATGTTGCATTGTCTTATTATTACAACAAAATAAACATATCATTATGATATGACATTAAAAATTGTTTTTTAAAAACGGGGCATAATTAAATTAAAATGGTATTAAAGCATGTTTTCGTGTTTGTACGAACATACATAATTTCTTTAGAAACTCTAATTTCAATATAAAAAATATTGTATATTACATATTTTTTGTTTGAAATATAATACAAAATGACTATATGTTAAAATCAATTGCTTCATTCAAAGTGTTTGAAATTGGAACAAAATGATAGTGATTAAATTGTTTGTCATGGGACAAACACCGACTATCTGCAGGGTTTTAATAGTTTTGTTTAAATACAAAACAGTTTAAACGAACGTTTAAGATCATTCAGACATTTAAAACACAGACAAGGGGCCTTTTGAGAATACGGGCTCACGAGTTTCTAAATGCAATTAGTTTTTCACGAAATAGCACTATCCTCCTTCGACTTATTCTGAAACTTAATGTATATATGAACTTATTACACTCATACGAAGATTTCTATGACTCTTAATCTCATTTTAAAAATGAATGCAACATTATACCTTAAAAATAAAACAAACACATCACGTACAATTTTGTTGAAAACATGTGCAATATAGTAGGCATATTCTATTTATCGATTTAGTATAGGAATTTTCAAATATATACACTTCGATGTGGGCGATAAGAAGACAATTTGATGACAGTTTAAAAAGTATTTGGTAGCAAGTGAGGACTTGTCTTGCAATGAACATCCCCATTAATTAGTCTTGTTATAGCTGTTATAGTATCGTTAATCATTGTAGTTTTTTGTAATAAAATCAAATGTATATTTGTAATACAATATTACTTTTGTTTAACCATACACGTTTGACTTTTTCGCATACACACACTACAATGTTATTCATGTTTATACTTAGTCTCATGATTACAGCATATTTACTTCTTAAAGAACTGCATGATCTAGGGTATTTATTTTACTTGTGCCCGTCCACTGACATTTTACTTGAAGACTGCCCGACCTAAAACGTATTGTTACATGTATGTCTCCAATTGTATATTATGAGTGTGCCCGGTTTTACACACGTACCTTCAGTTATGTTAAATACATCTTACTATTCATTTTATTAGACAAACGTCCCGTAAGATGTAATACTTATGATAATAAAGAATAATAACGATGCATAATGGACCAATCAAACCTTTTGAATATGCAATATGATAATGAATATCTTACCCAGTAATTTCACTAAAAGCGTTTCATCATGTTATGCTAGGAGAAAAAGAACTGATTTGTTATTAATATGCGTACTATTTCCATTGTCTGAAGCTTTTAAGAAGAACAACGTCTAGAGTAAATGTCTATTTGGTTAGCTTAACAGATATCCGGCTTAAAAGAAATTAATTTGGACGTTGTGATAATAAGTATATTAATTAAACACTTGGGGAAATAAATATCAAGCACACATACAATTAAAACAATATTAATGCTAATAAAATAATTGTGATGGATACCACATTTAAAAAAAAATATTTACAAATAAAGGACCACATTTCTGAAATAATTAGTTAACTGACATTATATATTTTATGGTGCTACACAATCTGATTCACCTTCGCGAATTAAAATATTTGATCATACCACGCTAATCATCTTTATACGATAATCGGATAAATACAACATCAGTTATTTGCCTTTGTAATATGATAATGAGATCTTCTCCCTCGTCAAACGTTTGCGTGTATATTACAATGTGCACATCTGTCGCAAACATATTGCGCTCATTGAAAGTTGAAAAGAAAATAAGGTGTCAAAGAGTGTTGTGTATATTTCAAGTACAACCGTTTGCCTTGTTTCGTGCCTGTTGCTGCAATTTTGATGCAGTTAGAAAATAAATTCGATTACATGAATTATGTATGCTTAACTGCGCAGATAATAATGCGTGGTTATTTATCTCTATATAACTGGCAACATGACGGATTTCCGTTGTATTGTATTAAGCGATATAAGTTTGGCATTAAATCCACAGCCAGAAGGAAAACTTCGTAATTTCGTAATATTGTCTGCAAAGGAAATACAGTTGATTGAGCATTCTGTTTCCGTTGGGTGGAATGTTAAGTAATTAAACGCCAAACCAATAATTTGTTATGGGAATAGTGTGCTGACTGCCATTCAATAATGAAGTGATATTTTAAATCAAGAGGAAAATTGACGTTGGGACATGAAAAAATCGATACAAATTACCACGATATGTAACAGTTATTCGACAAGTTGATTAAGATATGAATGGAGTTAAACACGTGTAAAACAAACGTATATTTGCCATAAAATAACGACATTGTCTTTTAAGTGTGTCATTATTAAATTTCATTTGCATGTTCACTTGTTCAGAATATCAATTTGCTCATCTGAAAAACGGTTCCCCAGGATTGCTGTTGAACAAAAATTGATTAAAAATACAAGATATTATTATATTTGTTAAATATATATTGATACAATCGTTAGTAAAAACGACATCTCGACTATGAAAATGTTAAAAAGTCTACTTAGGTGTATATATAGCTGGTATAGTACATAAAATTAAACCTGAACTACAAACTACTTAAACAATTTGTACTTATCTTCATTTTCGTGCAGTTCATATTAATTATAATAATAAATTTTAGGTCGAACTTATTTTAAAAGTATGTTATTCGAAAATAATAAGCGTAATGCATTAATTGAATCGAGATCGAATTAAAAACTGTTCAATTATATGATATTTGGTATATTTGGTTATATATCAAATGTGTGAATTCTATCTAAAAGGGAGAAAACTATTTAAGTTTTCAGTTAACATTCAACGGCTAACTTAACATGACGTAAGATGCTGTGCTAGTGGAAAATACAATCGGACACAGGGCCTTGTGGATGTGTTGTTTATTAAGTTATGTTTGTAGTATATTTCAAACGATATTTTTAATTTGAAGCCGATTTTCAAACGCAGCCGTAATTGGTACATATGTGTTTTCCTTTGTTGCCAAATGCGTTAGATTAACAAAATAAACATACTTAATACGCACACTGCGTGGAACGAACACAACTCAATATCAAGTAATAAATTTCAATTGTTCAGTCATCAAACTTCAACTTTAAACGTTAATTAAATTCTCTTTATTGGTAAGTGATCGTCGTTCGCTCTTTGACGTTGTTTGTATACTCATAAGCAACAGCAACACAAAAAGAGCTCGGCTATGGACCTCAGTGTAGGTGCATAGACATATAGTATATTCTTTTCTATCAATACATTTTAAACATGATCATAATGTTGGAAACAACTGTTTTATTTCAGTTGATACCTTTTAACATCTTCGATTTTCGAATGTTCGTCCGCATCGCAAAAGGTACCCATGTTAATTTAGTAGGAGCCTAATGGGTGCTTTTCCGGAAACATTTGTGTAAATATTTGTAAATTTTATATCACAACCTATCGCAGAATTATAAAACTTTTAACCAGCCAGTTAACTTTTTATACTTGGTTGGATACACCATTGGCTGAGTTGAGCTTTTTCTTAAGATTTATAGTTTATAAAATTTCTTAAGTTTTTGAAAATTAGATATACAATTGTTTACAATCAACTAAAACACATTATCAACTGGATTGTGCTGGGAGTAACAGCATGAACAAGAGTTTCATCGAAAGCGAATTGTGCCTTTGATCTTCGATCATATGTGCATCCATCTGGAACAAATGGCAAAACGACAACAAATCATTCAGTGACAAGACACTTTAATTATGTTTGAAGTTGAGGAACGCAATGCATATATTGTACATTTTTATTAAACACAACATATTGTCTATAAACTAAATTAATTTAAGGTAATTTAACCACAACATATCAAGTTTTACAAATATTACCGATCTCATTTGGTTCCTTCTGCCTTAAACGGACGTCAAAATGGCGGGACGGACAAGTCTTTCAGATACGTGCATAAGCTCCTATTTAGCTTTTTCCGCATTTGTGGCTATCGTTTTAATCGATGATCGCGGTCGATACATTGAGTACTGGTCATAAACGTATGATAATATTTCCTTCTTAGAACCATCATACAATCGATTGCAAGACTCATTTTTTTTATCAATTGCACACGGTTTCATCAACAGACATGACAGAGCGTCAACCAAGCCCCGAAGCAGACGGACTTACGTACGGGCCTTATTTAGAAATATCAATCATTTAGCTAAGACGTTAAAGTACCTTGAATAGTAAGCATAATGTCCATAACTATCAAATCCTTTTCCACAATTATCGATAATTTTTTGTGCAATATTATATCAATTTATGAAGATCATATGTTTAACTACTTGTGTAGATTATATTTATAAGAATAAATAATTAGTTTTATTTTTTTAAGACAAATAATTGTTTTGGTATGGAGTACATCAACCATTTTCCGAAATAGATCTTTAAGGTTTAAAAAAAACAACAAAATGTTTTTTTCTTGATGTATTAAATCCCACTCATAACCAAAAGTCCACATCCGTCATTTTAATAATTAAGATGTATGTTATATGTTTATTGTATATTTTCAGGTTCGTTTGCCGTGCTGAATGAAGTTGCTTTATCTGGAGAAATTCATAGTTCAATTATGTCAGCAGATATTATAGACGACCAAACGAAGAACACTCGATGTGTAAGCATGCAGTCATTCCATTTGGGCAGTGGAAACATTACTCGTTTCATGCTGGAAGTAAGGACAGAACAAGATGATGTGATCCATGGAATATTAAATATATCACTGTCGGAAGATGGCAGGTAAATTTTGAACAATAAGAGCATTTTTCATATCCAAAAGAACATACATACGTATTTTAAATAAAGGACGTTCCATGACAACGCTGGTTGTACATAATGAATTAATGAAAGCACATATACGTTTTCATACTGTAAAAGTACCTAAGGCTACTTTGCTCGAATAGGCTTTCCTACGTATCATATTGCAAGCATATGAACATTCCCGAATGTTCGGTCAAAATGTATTATATGTTTGTGTTTGGATATAATGTTGATTATTTGTGTAAACATTTGGCAACTTTAAACATTAACCCAACTGTATTAAATTGTTTCTTAAATATTTTTTAAAAAACGTACAAGGCTTAAACAGCTTTTATGTGATTATAACAAGTGAAATGACCTGTAGTCTCAAGTTTCTTTATGCTATCGTATTCCGTTATCAGTTGACTTGTGATAGTTATTGTATGAGATTTTTTTATTATTCAACGCATATAGAATATACATCGACATAGTATGCAGTGATATATATTGATCTATTGAACATTAGGCGGTTTTAGTATCGAATTGTTCAGTTTAAGATATGAATATGATTATTTAAGTTTACACATATTTAATCATGAGGACACATTGCATAATATGAAATATTGAAGGATTGCCTAGTTCGTAGCACGCAACCATTATATAACAGCAAGTAATACACGCTGACATGAATAAATATAACTGTATATCCATAGTCATATTAATAACAATTCATTATATTTCACTTAAATATATTATACTATCATATCAACACTCTTATCACTGATTGTGACAGTCGGAATACAAAAATGTATCTCTTCATTTGACCTTTTTTGCGATGTCAACGATGCTTAATAAGTACGAGCGCATTATGTTCGGCAATTATCTGGCCATAGAGCTGAATAATTACATATATATAACATTGTCGCTTCTAGCCGTTTATAAAAAATAAAACGCTTCGATTAAATTTGCCGTAGCTTCGACCTCTCGGTCTTCTTCAGCGGCATTTATTTGTGAAGCATATCATATTACGCGGAAGTGACGTTATATTGTTGAACGTTACATTGCGCGCCAATTTTATTAGTCTATTGTGTTCAGTCCATATGGTTTGAACGTCCTCAGTTTGCGCTTCCAAAGTTGTTGAATGGTCTTCCGGTTTCTCGTTGGATTTATTTAATTGTTCTAGTCCAATGACCCGGTAGTCCGCGCCGTTGTGGCCGTTTGTGTAAAAGTGATCGGCAACCGGGTCATTGTGTCGAGTCCGTATTCGGGACAGGTTAAGTAGATGTCGTTGGTACAGGGTATCTCCCGTTTCCCCTACGTATACAAAGGTCTTACAATGTTCGCAGTGCACAGCGTAGACTACATTGGTAGAGAACTTATGCCATGATCAGAATTTAAATACGACACAAATATTTGATATTGACAACAATACACGACTTGATGTTTGTGATCCATTAGTGGCGGAAACCTTGTGAGTAAGAGAAAGAATCATACTTGAATGGTAAATGAGGAGGTGGTAATATTTGTTTTGTCAAATTGGTAAGGGCGGTTTCTTAAAAATAACGTCATACAATAAATATTACAATTTATATAAGAAGGTTGTACAAGTGTTTCTTTCATTTGAACGATATTTCTTGCTAATTGGTAAAGGATATGGTATCCTCTTTGTCGTTAAAACTGTTAAATTGGTCGAAAAACAGTTTCGTTTTAACTTGGTCGCTAACGTTTTTGACAAACCTTCGAAGCTCATTTACTCAATTTATCAAACGGGGGTCACTTGAGAAAACATCGTCGTTTTAGCAGCTATTATACGAACACAAATCAGGCCTTATCTACTGACAACAACAACGCACACTCGAAAAAGTTAACTTTTAATAGGGCTTTATGGAAAGAATAATCCCAACATATGTTAGCCAATATCATGTATACATTCCGCGATGACAATTCGTCTTTTCCTCGAGTGCTAGCATTTAAATAAGTACAAACCAGAGACGACGGGACACTCTCCGTAAACTTATTACATCAAGTTCGGCTAAAACCCATGCAATAACTTTTTGTAGAGGATTATACTCGTATATATGATGGATCTTTATATATGTGTATGCAATTTTAAGCGAATGTTTTTCAAATAGTTATGCAAATGCTAATTGTTTTTGATACTGGTTTACTTCCAGCGGATACGGCCAGGCTGTTTGTTAGTTCCGCATCTTTAAATGACAAGCGAAGATTGCTGTATAGTGGTTTTATTCCCACAAATGCATATGTTTAATAGGGAACAATTATTTACATTACAGGAAATGACACACCTTAAAAAAACATTTAAGCATTTTATTAATCGGAATGGTATGATGCTAGATGTGCAACATTCATATTGAGTTGATATACGTTTGATTTCCGTGTTTTTTCCTTGATACTTTTTAATTGATGCATTGCTTTTTTAATTTAATATGAAATTTTATGATAATGCATGTTACGTTTGCTGAGACTTCAGACCCTTATGCTATGAAATAGTGACATTTTATAATATAACATTCGATTAATAGTCTGTTTGCTTGTGAGACCTCGCACACCAATGATCCAAAGCAGAACACTTTGAATGCGGCATTTTGTGGAAATGTATTATTGTCACTCAAAAGTCAAGTAAATATTCTATCTCCGGTTTGTTGATACTTCAAAGCCGTTTTGGCTTAATTTCTTGGTTTCCGCGGTTTCAATAAACCAATACATTGACAAAGCACATATCTCGGATCTTCACTAAGTTTTACTGTAATTGTTATTTTGTAATTATGTGTTTCTCGTTTTGTCATATGTATCGATGGAGAAGAGATTCTTAAGCAACAATGATATTTGTCTCCCATACTGGATAATGAAGCAATCTACATGCCTTCACTGCACCCAAGCATTACTAAGTAAGACGACACATGGTATAGAACTGAAAAGGTTATAATAAATTTGCTGCTTTCTGAATGAATTGCAATGACGAAGATAGTTATTACAGAACACATCACATGTATCGCTTATTAGCAATTTATATTGAAAGGTCGTCAATTGACATCTCGAATCAAAATGCATTTAACGCACTATAACATAGCAAACATCATTTTATTTAGGGAATAGTAAGTTACTCGTAATTTGATGCAAATCGACAGGATGTTAATTACAGTTTAATATTAGAAACACAACATTTATGTTAATATTTTACATTATAAAAGTTATATTCATGTGCAGTTCATTTAAACACGCGGTTCGTATTTAGGGCATTTCATTTTGGGGAAAAACGTACTCGATCACAGTGACTTGACTAATGCATATTTATGTTGATTACTGACAACTGCTCTTGTTTTATCAGCGGTTCTATGTAATGCAATATCTATTAATGTTTTGTGAATTATCACATTCCAAATGACTTAAGTGGTAGAGCACCGATACCACAATCCAGAAAGTGTATGTCCATCACGAAACCAACTGAGCTTCTAGTGTGCGGCCTTAAGACAATGACGAATACGAAACTATATTAAACTTCGGTCTCAGGAAGAAAAAAATGCTAACCGCGGCAACTTTCGCCTAAACTAAATGTTATATAAAAATAGCATATGAAACGAACAATACCAGAAACGCAGTAATTGTTGTCCCTGAAATGTTTGAGCATTAACTAATCTTTGGCGGTACTTTTATCACATGCCTTAAAGGGACCTTGTCACAAAGTTTGCATGTATTGACGTTTGTTATTAAATGCTTTCTATTGATAAATGTAAACAATTGATCGAAAAAGGTCCAGCTACAAAAACATAATAAAAAAAGAAATAAAAACTAACCCGCAACCGGGCTCGAACCACTGACCTCTGGAGTAGAAGTCTAACGCTTAGACCACTTGCTCATGCAATAAACGATGTATTTTATACTTAATACACGCAATCCGTGTAATGTCACATTATAATGTTACGACAACAACAGAAGTGTTTAAATTATTCAATTGTTACGCGTTGCAACGCATTATAATTTTCAGGTTTCTAAACCGTCTAAAGGTCACAACATACCAAAAGATTTCCTGCACAAATTCAATGTAAAAGCAATAACTTTAACAAAAAATAAAGTCAAACTTTTGCGCGTAGACACCCCCATAACCATACCTTTTCTTAAAGAGCATTCCAAGCCGCAATGATTTAAACAATAAAAAACATAGGTCATCCAATATGTAAGAAAGAACTCAATGCGAATCAGCGGTCACTGTTTTATGGCCATCTTTTTACCGGCATCTCTCCAGTTGATGATGGTTTCCCGCCAACTGTCAAAGTCTTATGTAGTCTCCAACCTAAAAGCAAAACAGGCAATGTTTTCCCTACCACATGAACACAGAAATATTCAAAAATAAAGTCATGGCAAGTGCCCGTACAGAGAATTGTGTCTTCAAATAAATAAAGATTTTGTTTTTAGAGGGTATAGCATTGAACACCAAAAGTATTCAGTGTATTGTAACCTAAAGATGATATTTTAGATTATGGTCAATGTTTAGTATTACTGTTTCCTCATTAATATCCCAACTACAACGACAAATTTGCGAATCTGAAACATTTTGTAAATATTATTGTTCAATTAACCTTAACGTGAAAAGGTCCCTTTAAGCATGCTATTCCGAGACTACGGCATATGTATGCATTTAATAAGGGGTTAAGGGGGTACACTTGCGATACTACGGATAACTTAAAGGATTATTTATCTGTATCTTATCATATCTTCTTTGTAAGCCAATTAGGTTCAAAATTACCCAAACACAACAAATTGTTGGTTACTGAATGACCTCTGCTTCCTCAAGCGGCATACTAAACTTCAGCCAATAGACATTATCTCTTAAAGAACGTTCTGAACGCAAAATATGATAATTTGCTTGTTTGACCCGTTTACGAATAATATAGACTTCATAACAACTTGAATATCCCACTCTGTATTTTATGTAGCTTTATCCGAAACCAAGCCGGTGTTATTGATTGGTGACAAGGTTTAATTCTAACTCTAAGTCTAACTTAAAATGTCAAACAAGAACTTACAACTGCGTAACTTCCTATCACATTAACACTTACATTAATTATTTATGCAAACTGAAACTATCTAATATTCACTTATAAACATAAGGGAATCGTGTTTTTATAAATTGTATACGTCGGATAAAAAACAATACAACTGTATTGATTAGATATATAAATATATCTTAAACAATTTTCCAAAATTTATATATTTTTTCGCATGGGTTCTAATAAAATGAGAGTAAATATATACCGTAAGGTAGAGTGTAATAACGTTTAAATGTAGCACTATCCACACGTAATAGTTTGAAAAACTCATACATTTACATACACATATTAGTTCGTACACAACCGAAACAGTGTCTCCTTAATTATCTGTTCGTGTTTCAGAAAGACATCCACTTGTTGTCAGTGTTAATTTGTATTTCCTTATCATAATTTTATCACAACTGAAGACAATAAACAACAATCAAAATCGACTATCCAAGACATTAATAACATATTAACTAACAAAAGGTTTGTTTCTTAATTTAATACTGTTTTTTATGTACTAAATTGAACATTATATGCATATTTCAGTTTATAGCAAATGCTTCCAATCCCCTTTGAAGAGGTTTATCAGCCTTGAACGTCGGCCTATCTTTTAAAATGAATTTCTTTTTTTTTTAAAGTGCATGGGCAAATCATTTTTCAATGTATATGCAGACAAGTTGTTAACATCAAAATATTCTCATAATAGCAAAGTCGTAACTTAAAGGGGCTTTTATACATTTTGGTAAATTGACAAAATGGTAAAAAAAAATGCTCCAGATTCGCAAATTTTCGTTGTAATTATGATATTTGTGAGGAAACGGTAATACTGAATCATGCTCTAAAGTATCAATTATATGCATCTTTTGACGATTAAACAAACCCTGAAAATTATAAAGCGTTGCAACGAGAAGTGATTAAATAATTTGGAGAGTTTTTTCGTTGTCGTTATATTTTTTGATACTACGAACAATGCTTCTATATATTGAAAAAGTCATCACTAATTGTATGAGCTCGGATGGCCGAGTGGTCTAAGCGATAGACTTTTAATCCAGGGTTCAGTGCTTCGAGCCCAATTGAGGGTTACTTTTTAAATGTTATTCTTGTTTTTTACTGGAGCTTTTTAGATCCAATGTTTAGATTTATCAATATAAAGCATTTAATGTCCAACTTCAATACATGCCAAAATCTGTGAAAATGCCACTTTAAGGCTTATGTTGACATATAATTAATACATAAAAGTTGCGCACACAACATTGAATGAAATAAAATATATATATCAATTATAAAATATTTCATTTAAGACCTTTTATAAAAGGTGTATGTTACTCAGATGCGATGCAATTACAGTGTCCGAATATAATTAGTTTTTAAAGATGTAACTTGTTACCAATAACATCTTCACCTCGGGTACTATATCGAATTAGGAGTCACATAAATCAACTATACAATTCACACATATATCTTTAGATTGAGCCTTTCTAATAGGACGGGGCATTCAATTGAACAAGAAAATGCATTTTATAATGTTTACTATTATGAATAATTGGACATATGGCGAGGATCCCGAACAATTGCAAATGCAAGATTAACACGATGAATTAGACATGAGACATCGATTCTGTATTAAAATATACGTCCAAATATCTATAAATAACACAAGAGTGCTTCATTATAGTTAGATGTCTGAAAAAAGTACATTATTATCGTATTAAACCGAGACAATTAAAAAAAGTGTTAGAACAAGGAGATAGAACATCAGTATTTCAATAAAGTGTATACATATTTAATGTTTATAACTATTATTATCGGAACCTTTTCCTTTGACGGTTATTTATTCTGCAGTTTTTTTCCCAAGGGTAAAGTAGTTTAAAATAGTTTTAAAATTCTGCTCTCCTGTACAAAGATACCTGATTTTGTTCTGTTTAGTGATGATGGCATTTTCTAGAATGTCTTTCAATAATTAGATACATGTAAGCTTCCTCGAGACATCTGGGTTCATAAATGGTGTGCTGGCACAGTTAGAAGACACAAGATGGCATTGTCTTATATTTACCGTCAATACAAACTTCACACTTACGGAAAGTAATAGGGTTTTATAAAAATGTTAACAAAAGAAGAAATTCGTTTATGCAAGTGTTTAATGGTATCATAAAACAGAAATAACATTTCATTTGAAGTGATATTATGGGCATCTAACAGTTTATAGGTGTCTATCGCAACCGTTGTTTATTTTTGTGTGTTTTCACTTCATATACACTTATATTTGCTAAAGCAGCATCAACATACTAAAACAATATCCCGGAAAGATTTAAATAATGCATTTGAATATCAACCCTACTTTCGTTTGACAACTGATCATGCATGTACGATGTGATACTAAATTTAGTTTTAATGCAGATTTTTTCATACGACACAAATACGGATAATTTCGGCTTACAGGACTCACCAGTCACGTAAAATATTGAATATAATATATATTTTTATAAACAACTGAAAGCAAGATGATTTGCAGATAATTGGTCAGTAACCATATTTTCATATAATTCTTTTCAGCTCAATTCAACAGTGAAAAATGCCCATAATATCACTTTAATCTGTCCCATATTGAATTAGTTTTTGTCTATTTGTCCGAACTTCAAATTCCAAGAAACCGCATAAGAAAACGACTCGGAATTCGTTTTTATTTCACTTTGTTGTATATAGAAATCCGTATATTATTTCCGAGCAGTTGGTTCAGGACACATAATAACTATCATCAATACGTTGTAATTATAATTTCATTTTTCTAGTTTAAAGTATTCATCAAATTAATCCCGATTGAGTCGTTAAACTAGATTATTTATCCCAAAATATATTTTTTTATTTACATGTTTTTTTAAGTAAACATAACAAAGCATACTTTTAACGTGCTAAAAGACAATGTCTTCATTCAAACTGAAAAAGGACATTTTCTTCTAAAACAACGTCGTTTTTAACATTCAAAGCACATCACGCTCATGAGCTAAACCGACGGTTCAACGAAGGATATCACGCTATATTATCGCGCCGCTTCCGGTGAAATGCAGTTGTTTTAAGGTAGCGCACCTCTAATGATTTCCCGCGATTTATTTTACGATCATTGCCGATCTTTAATGATCGCTTATTTCCGAGAGATGCATTTTATTTTTTTCAAACTTCGAATTTTGATATATGTTTAACTTATTTATTTAGAATACATTATTTTCACTATAAATATAGACTTTGATCCAATTATCATCTGAAAAATACGATTTCTCGATTTCTTCATCGTCGGTCGAGCCTTTTTACCTGTTTACTTATGGATATCTAATTTAAGAATGCACTGATGTGAAGTTGTCGTGGCTGAGTGGTTATGGCGATGGACTTAAGATCTTTTGGGATCTTCCCGCGCAGGTTCGATTTCTGCCGACATCGCATACTTTTTGCGACGCGTTTTATTTCTTTTTTAACGTAATTTGATTTAATATAGCACATAAGCTATGTTTATTGTTAAATATGTTGAAAATTGTATGCACATCCTTCAATTTTAAAATTAAAACAACGTTATGGCTAAATTGATTAATTTACTGCTGAAAATACGAATGATGCATGTTGCATTTTTATTTTTATTTCAAAAGGTAAACGGTAAATCTGTCTATTTTTTGGTATTTTTGCTGTATATAGTGTTTCTATAAACACTTAGTTTAAAATATAACTTAAATAATACTATTTTGAATTTTATGACACTTTATTTTTAACCGACCCAATTTTTACTTTGCTGAAATCACTTACATTTCATGGCGCTATTCCATTGATTAAAATTTGTAAAAAATAAATGTCTGTAAAAAAATACTTATTTCATCTTGTTTAAACTTTAAACACCTTTACTGCATCTGTACACACCAACTGCATGCCCATATTTGGAAATTTGAATGAATTATGGAACTTGTATATACCCCAGGGGTGAAAATAAACTAGACAACAGCCGAGCGTGATGGTGGTTTTGAAAAAATCGGTATATTTTTTTAAAAAGCATGGAAAGCCTACCTACAAATTTTCATGTAGTTCAGTGAAATGATGCTGATTAAGAAAATAATTAATTAAATTATATTTGGATATGTGCCCATTAGAGGTGCGCTACCTTAATCTAGCATGTGTAAAATGGTATAAGAAACGCAGAAAAAGTCGTATACAAATATGAATTTTCACATTCAAAATGCTGATCATGTTTGAACAATTGCATTCATTTACATTCGTAAAATAAAGGGCATATCTTTATGTAAAGTTGTTTATATTCACTAGAGTGGAAACGTTTCTGTTTTCGCTGCACTATTGTATTTTAATAGTGAACAGCAGAAGTGAATTTATTGATCTGACAATAGCTATATATAAGCAGGTTTTAATTCATCAAACATATTTCGTGATATTATCAAACTAAGTGCATTTCAAAGAGACCAAACCAGTCAGCTTTAATTTTTCTTTGATGAAAAATAATTTTTATTCAGGAAATGGGCGTATTCTCGACAGACATTAATATCTTTATTTTGACACACACCGTTTTAGATTATACCAATTATGGGATTCAAATAGCGTCGTATTTTTGTAATAAGTCGAATATTTCATTAAAACATAATTTAAAGTACATGCACAGTTGTTTAGTTTTTCTTAAATAAACTTATTTCTACAGTTTTATACGGCGATCGTGTATTGACGACTGCAAAGTACTTTAAAAGTAATTTTAGTCGTCAATACACAATAACTGTATAAATAAGAACGTAAATTGGTATGAGCTGTACGGCAAATTTTTATATATTTAATTTCGGTACCTGCACATAAGCAATTAGGCGTTATTGTATCAGGCAGTTGTCTTAAACATTGATTGGAAATGAGATACATGTAACACCTTTATCTTCTTCCGTTACGGTAATAAAATGGGATTGTGCTTTTCGTAGTATTGTGGTCCACACTTTCATTGTTGCAATCAATTTTTCTGTTACGAAGTTGCTGCTTTAAGAAGGCAACCTGTAACACCTGTCCACTTTTGCAAAAGTATTGGTGTAAGGGTAATATGTTGACCTATTAAACAAGCACATTAATTATATACAAATATTTAATTGGATGCTGTCGGACATTGAGTATAATTCTAATATGTAGAGAAATAAATGTAAACGTAATGGGGTCGGTGTGTTTCGATATGTTTACATTCGTTTTTACTTCATTATCAGTATGTGTTTAACCAAATATACACATTATATCGATGATTTTAATACACTCACATGTTTTATTACCCTTACTTTAAAACGATAGTATCGTCAATAAATAAGACACAAAAAACATTGCAGTCGTTAGTTTCGAATTTAAATATAATTTAACTTATATACAAGATAAAAATAACAATATATACACAACAACTTAAAAAAGATATGTAGATAAACAAATATAAAAGCTAAAACATTGAATGGACAATACTAATAATGATGAAAGAGGTAATAAGATAATTAAATAATTGTGATTAAAAGAAAAATGATAATTCGGAAATGTAAAAAAAATCCTTAAATCTTGAAAATAACATTTTACTGCCATGAATGTAGCTATCGTAAGGGTATATCACACTTAATTCACATTGTCGTCGAATGAAAGTATATGATTTATAAAAAACACACATGATGTAGGCAGTGTTAAGCAAACGCAAATGTAGTACATATTCTTGAAAGTCCGGATATCCCCGCACAAATATTTTGTCTAACCATATCACCAAAATTTAAATGCATGGTTTATTCGATGTTTAATTGAAATGAGTTTTGTGTTCCACTTCAGGGGTACTGATTGACTAGTTGTTTACATAATATGATGTTTTATTCATCGGACAATATTAAATGTACGTGATACCAATGAATATAACGTCTTAAACGTTTGTGTTACGTCAAACCATGATATCGCTCTAAGAAACTCTTTTGACGACAGTTTGTTTTAACATGTCTGCTTCAAACTGTGAAGTTTGATTTCATGCGTTTAAAATATAGAACTGTATAGTGTTCTTTACATACAAATCACGCAAACACAGTGTGTTGCAATGCAGTTTGGAATGTGTTCTAGTTTCACAAACAGCGTTCATGTTTTTCTACATTACGCCAATGTGTACGATCAGTGAAATAAAAAAGAATCACCGTATGATCTCCAAAGCTTACAAAATACCATCAAAATACTTTTAAATTGTAGGCTACATGAGTTTTGAAATATCATTGTGCATATTTAAGTTGCTATATAATTAGTCACTCATGACATTGATTGTTGTACAACAACCACAACCGTTAATTTATATACGACAGTATTGTGTACTAACACATATTCAAACAAACGAATCCAATATGCAATACGCCATTGTACACATTTCATCTTAGAGACATAAAACGTGTCATTATTTTTGTAAGGTGAATTTGAACACGCTCTATTCCTTTACAGTTAATATAAATAATTAGCTAACAACGTGCACATGTTAAATAACTGAATAAAACATTTCGATTGAAAAAGACTTTTCCGTCCTAATCACGCTAAATTAATTGTAAGTAAAAGCGTTCGCATGACGTAAGTAAACAGCCTGGCTTGTTATTCCAGCGAGTAAAGTGCAATGACGTATGTGGATGCTTACGTGCATTAGTTTGTAATGATTATTATTTACCAAACTGATATATCTCAAAAGCCACTCTACATTGCGTCAACCATAATAATTAAACACTTATTATATCTTCCACTGTAACCCGGCTCTTATTAGCTGGAAAGTGTTTTGACAACCAAGTAGGTCCAAAAGTCGTAAGGACATTTTATTTGCAGTACTGTAACGTCGCTTTCCGCCAATAGTTAAATATATTCTAACCAATAAATACTTATACGAAATATATAGAGATGATTCTTATAACATGCAAATATATCTTACAAATATGTATCATTTACCACAATAATTGTTTTCGAAAAAGGTATTTACCTATAGACACAATTTGATATCGTTTACTTCAATTTTGCATTTCGGTTTCTACAGATACATTTCTTCAATTTAAGAGAAGAATCTAAACATGTTAAATAGGTTGTTAAATAAGTCGTCCTCTTTTGCGTAACAAATGACTCGTCTTGGCTTCCTATATCACTCGATATTCATATAAAATCTAGAATTTGACAAGGTCACGGTGTATGGATATATTTTACTCAGAAAGGTAGACATCAACCTCTCCAGCCACGACTTTTACGTATAACACTAATTTCGCAGTGGAATAAATCAGCAATTATGTATCCTATATTTAAGAAACCATATTTCGTTTGACTCTACTCCCGTCAGAACTTTTGGTATTATTAACATGTTTTGAATTGCAAATTAGTCGGGGAAAGCTTTGGCTTCAATAAAATGTTTCCACAAAATGTCAGATGCATGGTTGTACACGTATTGCTTAACTCGCACAGTTGTCTGTTCGAACAAAAAGGGTCTGCTTGGAGGAATGGCAGCCCTTTTCAATATTTGCACATTATACCTACGAACAGCACTTATAATAATATTTAATCCATTTCAGATAAATAATATGTACATATGTATCAGTTGTATTAGGATAATAGAACAGCATAGTACATAATTAATGCCTATGTTTACGTGTGGATGTTATTACAACGTGTACAACGTTTTTCAATGTTTAATATAAAATAGTTTTATTTATGCCATAAAGACTGCAAATTCTTTTCGTATTACAAAATATTTGTGTAACATTTGACGGGATATTTATTGTAAAATTATATAAAATTCGATGATAATTGTTTTAACTAGATTGTATTTGTTCAAATTAATGCACACTAATTTGAGGTACTGTTTTATTGGTAATGTCTCGGATAAGACAGAGAACCAAAGAAGGGTCTTATATTAATACGAATGGCTGCCAACTGATTACTTTTCTTTCAAAACAATCTCTTGGTGAATGCGGTTTGCCACCAATCCTCCCAGAAGTAATTGTGTATGCTGAACCGAAAACAAATCAAACTAAAAGTCTGTGATCTTATTTAATTTATCAAACTTATGGCATTTGCCTTTATTTCGTTTGTTGTCTATTTTCAAAAGTGATTGCCTTCAACACATCAGCTTCATACACTCGAATTGAACGAAGTGGTATATATTGTGGTATCAAGATACTGTATACAATGCAATTTGGGACAATATTGTAGTTTATCTTATTTACCGAAAGCTTGTCGTTTTGTGTTATCTCATCTGCTGCTGTCTATATAAGTACTGTACGACTTTTGACCTGATTTTACGTATTTTAGAATAGGCATAAATAATTTAAATAAGCTACTATTTCAAGTGTGCAGTTACTCTTTGTTCCAGTTGGCATGCAACGCACGTGACCTTTCTGGCTCCCGAGACAAATTACCGTCTTGTCATCCGCGCCGAGCTTGCTGGAAATGAATCATTTTTTGGCGATAGCGAATATTACTGTTGGAACAGACTGTCAGAACGGTAAGAATCAATACTTTAAATAATACATAAAACATCGAATGTTCTTAGTACATATACAAATACATCTCAAAATGTTATACAGCATATTGAAACTGTTTATTCTGTTTTTATAACATCTTGGTTTTTGTTCCCAATTTTGATGTTGATAATCACAATACAAATAAACTCACTTGGGAATTCTCGTTTTTGACGATGCTGGAACAGCATCGTCCAAGGTATGATAACCATCAAAAAAAAAATTCACAATGTATGTAAAAGACCGAGCCAGTCCGATTGAGATAACTCGATTTTTCAGTTACTTTCCTTTTGCATTCGCCACTGCGTAGGAGATTGCTCGTCATTGATAACATTCTCCTAGCAGAGTTGTCGTTCGTGTTTCAACATTCAACAATGGCCGCCCCCATGAGAGTCTCGATTTAAAACTTTCTTACTGCATACATTGGCTTGTTTCGCTATTTAGAAGCTGTCATTTAGGATATATGAATTATTTATTCACTAAATCTCCGCTTATGACATCAATAGTTGGAATTCGAAGGATATATACTCGATGTGAATGAAGGACTTTCTGGGTCGTAACAGCTTGACACGGCAAAACTGGCATACTGGTATATTAAGTTGTCAATATAAGTCACATTGTGCTTTATAAATTGTATTCGAGCATTTTGCGACTTATTGAATGACTATGATACCCGATATCAACATTTCATCGGGGATTTGCAGATCACCAAGCTGTCCTGAAATTCAACATTGATTTCAAACTCTTTACTGGTTTGTACTCTTTCTTAGTGTTAGTACTTTTTATCATTTTAAAGTTAAATGAACTGTGTCACAGTAAAAGAGACATTAAGGCGATTGTGGCCAGTTTGAATCTAGATCAGCCTGCAGTCGCTTGAAAGCTGTTTGCTTAAAAGCGTTTTTCTGACAATAACAAATAATTTAATTGGATACTGATTTGAATGCGCTTTTCCTGTGACCTGGCTCAAATAATAGAATTGTCATTAATCAAATTATTTATTTAGAACATTAATAAATTGTTTTTTTCGTCCCTCGGGATCAATGACTGCAGCACTTTCCTGTTGAGAATTGAATACTGCTAAAGGCGATGCTAGGGGGCGTGAGAGATGTTGCACCTTCCAGTATCGCTCGATTGTTCATTGTCGGCTCGGGTACTACGTACATCTACCCCGGGTACTCTTAAGTATACTTACATGTATCCCGGGTACGGTAAATATACTAAAATGTACCCGGGAAATTTAACCCTAAATCAGTCGTTGTCGACTATTTTATTGTAATAATTATATATACACATTTATGTCAAATTTCTGTAGAATGGCCTCTATATTATCGTAACACATACGCAAAAAGCATGTTGATGCAGTGTTTTTTGAAGAAAAGTGTGTTTAAGATAATCGGTTGCGCGTTTAACGACATCGGATTTTGGGCGCGAATACAACTCGGGTACAGTTTAATATGGACCGAGTACAATGACGTTTATTTACCGTACCTGGGGTACATGTAAGTATACTTAGAGTACCCAGGGTACATGTAAGTATACTTAAGAGTACCCGGGGTACATGTAAGTAGTACCAGAGCCGACAATGACCAACCAAGCTCCATTATCCCTCATGAACCGACTCAAAAAACCGAGTCGGCAATATTTGACTTAATTTTTGGTTTGGTTGCTCTCGAGGGATCGAAAATTTCGGAATCTTCCTAAAAGCCCTACGGGTTTGATCCCCAGAAGCGAAATTGAAAACTAGCATACTTTGTTATCTAAAAGGCTGCTAAACCTGATATACAATGATCATGAGTATTTTTTCTCACATGACGTTCATCAGTCATATTATATAAAAACTTAAAGCAGTAGTAAACAACTGGACAATAATTAATAAACGCATCTTTCATTTGTCTTTGACACTTTGATTTTGACATGGCCTAGATTTAAATATGTGACTGGACTTTACCAGCACTCTTGTAACAGAGCTAAAGTTTAAATGTACCATTGAAGATCACCTAAATCCAGATTTGCTATTATAGACGTGTGGAAAGTTTTAAGGGTGTGACAAGTAAGCAAAAATTGGTCATTACCCAGAGGCCACAACCGATCTATGACTGTATTAAAACAAGAAAAATCAGTGCCTGATTTAGATTTCCTTAGATAGTTCAATAAAAACTAATTTTATAAGCCTGGTAACAGTTTAACGGTAATGCTACCAATGTGTCACACCAGGGCCTTGAATTTGAAATCTAGGACATGCATGGTCATTTCTTCATGAAATCAGGACACAAAATTGTATTTTAAGTCCTTAATTGACCTGGCTATAGTTCTCAGATTATTATAAGCTCAATCAGTATATTTATATCATTATTTATGCTTTGTGTATTGTAAACATATACACAATCATGCAGTTACATGATAGCAATAAATAATATCAAAGCTACCCATACTATAAAGGTCATTGACAAAGCCTATGGTCAAAATGTGAACACATTGAGTGTAATCGCCCTCTCGTGCCAGCAAAAACAACACGTTGACAGGTTGTCATTTTTGACAGTTCTACTTTCACTTTCATTTTGTGATATCAAACTATTAACAATTATGTGGCTGAGAAAAATATCGCCATTGCTTTTTATTCCCCCGGTAGGGTGGCCTATATCAATTGAACTGTCAGTCAGTCAGTCAGTCAGTGTGTCAGTCTGTCTGTCCGTCCGAAAACTTTAATGGCCATAACTTTTATAATATTGAACATAGCAACTTGATATTTGGCATACATGTGCATCTCATGGAGCTGCACATTTTCAGTTGGGAAAGGTGAAGGTGAAGGTCATCCTTCAAGGTCAAATGTAAAATATAAAGCGTCTGTATGTCTGTCCAAAAACTTTAACATGGGCCATAACTTTTTCAATATTGGCGTGCATGCGTATCTCATAGAGCTGCACATATTGATTGGTGAAAGGTCAAGGTCATCCTTCAAGGTCAAGGTCAAAGGTCAAATTTTGCAATATTGAATATAGCAACTCCATATTCGGCATGCATGTGTATGTCATGGAGCTGCACATTTTGAGTGGTGAAAGGTCAAGGTCATCCTTCAAGGTCAAAGGTAAAATATATGGCTTCAAAGCTGCGCAGCAGGGGGCATTGTGTTTCACAAACACAGCTCTTGTTTAAATTTATTTTCTGCACATTTCTTCAAAAAACTTACATCAATACACGATTTTCTTCGTTAATTCAATCATTCCTGACAGACTTGTGTACATATTTCGCTTACATTTTGACGCGCGTAGGTAGGACCGCATTACCGCTTCCGAAATGTGTATTCATACTATTGCCTTCGAGGAACTTATCTGATGTTTGACGGAAAGGGCCAAAAATGTGCGAGTGTGGGTCAAGTTCCCCACAGGTACTACTTTCCCGTTCCCCCATTTTTTTTCCGTACCTAAAATTTTTCGTACCCAATTTTTTTTCGTACCCAATTTTTTTTTCGTACCCAATTTTTTTTCATCCCCAATTTTTTGGTCGTACCCAAATTTTTTTCGGTCCCAATTTTTTTGTTCCCAAATATTTTTTCGTACCCAAATATGTTTTCATACCCAATTTTTTTTCGCAAAATTTGTGTACCAATTTTTTTTTCATACCAACATACACAATTGTGGTGATTGTGGTGATGTAGACTTAACTTGATGCTTTTACATCCATCCTCTTAAAAGCATCGTCACATCAGTACTGTCAGTACTTTGATTTAGTTAAGGATTGTTTTTACTTGCAGCTGTGATATGTCCTTCAAATTAGTTAACTCGTTATGCATTTAAGAACAAACTGAGAAGGTACTGTTAGACAAATGTCTTACCTATGTAAAATGAAAAACTGAATAAATGAGCACACGATCAGATACCATAATGTTTATTTCACCCTCACATGAAATTTAATCAAAAGACTAGATGTATAGATATATAATCAATTCATGATAACATCAAGAAAAAACAAATAAGAATGACTTGGGCAACGTTGCTTTTAAAAATGTTAAGTCCGTAAGTTTCAATTTATAAATTATATCACATGAATGTAAAAAAACCTGCATGTTTGGATCTGACCAGTTTGCCAATATTATATTTACTCGGTGCTACATACAAAGCATACATGATATATTTGGTTTACTGACATTTCTAAAATCATATAGAGATCACTGGCAAGCATACAATTGTACCTATAAGAAGTCGAGTATTTTATCTGATATTACGTAAACGTGTGTTAGGCACTTTATAAATACAAGTACCTCATTTATTATCCAATTTAAAACGCTATTTATATAATATCAACTAGCTGTGTGCTTACATATTATTATTTATTTGTAATGTATTCTACCAAACAAAACATAGCGGCACGATTATGTCTTAGTCGCTGATGTTAACAGGAAATACTGCAATTGACAGGAGATTTAACGTTGTTAACAACCTTCCAAAACGTATTCGGAATTCAACTGGTAATAACATGGTTAAGTTTGTGAAGTAATTCGTCTGGTTCGTTCACGTTTTTATATGTTATATATCAGAAAGTCATAATTTTCATTTGCTCGTACCCAGCTTCGTTCTTGTCTGGGAAGAGATATATGATGAAGATATGTATCACTATAAACAATTGTGATTGTCAAAGACACATGTGATTTACGACTCAGAAGGCTGGAAAGAGACGGTGTCTAATCTTCTTGGAAATAACGTCCACGTATGAGTGCAAAAACTCCGTCTGCATTTATTCCTCGCCTTTGGTTACATCACATAATGCGTAAAGAATAAACGAAACATTGTTAGGGATTTATATCAAAACATAAATATAAATCATAGCAAATGCCATACTACATACGTACATATAAGGTGTTTTGTTTGAAGTTTCATTAAACAAGTTATTGTATTTCACCTTGTATTTCAGACACTATGCGCAAAAACAGCTTCGCTTGCGGCGACGGATCATGCGTTCCTCTTGAAGTCGTGTGTAATCTTCACGCAGACTGTGACGACATGTCGGATGAAACGATATGTGGTACGGGAATGTTAAATCCTGGAATTTAAAACAATATTTGCTTAATTTCATGTTCAGTCAGTCGTTTATTCGTTCATTTTATTGAACCTAAATATGTTGTAGAGCATCTTCCGCAACAGTCCATGTGCACATTTGACAAGGGCATGTGTGGTTGGCGGGATCTTCCGAGCGATCAGTTTGAGCATTTTGATTGGAAGAGACACAAAGGACCATCATCTACAAAGGGCACAGGTCCGCCTTTTGACCACACGAATGGAACGCTTGAAGGTTTGAAGATTAAGAAAGATGTTGTCATCACACAATACTATCATTAGTATTTGAATTCACAGTTATTATCACTACGACTTGTTCCTGGTATTATTGGTCGCTAGTGGTTAATTATCGGCACTTTGTTAGGCAATACGCAGTATCACTAACATGATAAGTGTAGCGAAACTATGACCACAGTGATACAAGTGTAATACTGTTCTCTATATATGCATGGGTGAGCTAAATAACGCGTATATAACACATTTTAAATATCCCTACTCACAATACAAGTGTTGTGATAAACATTCGTAGCGGCGCCTTTATCTTTTCTTTAACGTAGATTATTGCAGTGTTACTATAACACATCATTTGCGTTTTGTTATTGACATCTTTTTTTATACAGGCATTTGATATTTATATTATATATTTCAGGCAATTACATGTATATAGAATCCAGCAAATGGAAAATGTTAGATCATGCGACGTTTGAAAGCCCAGTGTTTCCATCAGTTCCAAAGAATACTAACTCAAGGTGTATGGTACGTTGGATTCATAATGTTTTTAACTTGCTTTAACATGCTTTAGCCTCCGTTTAATAGATTCGCCAAGTATAACTATGTTATATTAAGTGCTTCCTTTGCTGTCAAAAGTTGTGTGTACAAAATATACGATATTTTATACACGTATTTAAGTTCCGATTTTACTACCACATGATGGGGCGAACCGTTGGCGAACTGACAGTCAAACTGTTGGACTTATGTTGACCTGACGTGCACGAAAGAATACCAACTCGTATATGGCACAAAGAAGGTCAACAAGGAAAAAGTTGGTCATATGCAGAAGTGCCCATCACAAATATGACGTCGAGGTAATTCAAAAGCTTTAAAGTTTACCAAAAGACAAATGCCACTTATTGTCGTAAAAAATGTTGATTGAATACAACCATACTTGTATTTGTTATCAAATTGATCGATCATTGGGTGCTTGTTTATTTACAATCATGTTTATGGACGATACCGAAACTTCCTGATATGTATATTTGAACCTCAAGTAAAGTTTATCTAAATAAAGTGTAATTTCGCCACTCGTATTTAAAAGATGGTCCACCTTTTTGTTACGTTGTTTATGTTACTTTGAATTGTATACATGCATGTTAACAAAATGACGTCGTCGATTTCGTATTAAATTTTTTTGTTATTAGATATTTAGTACATTAATGTTAATTTTATCTCAGTTCTCCAAATGTATTGAGAAGGAGACGTTTATTGATGTGTATTATATTTGTTTTGGGCTTGTTTGATGGTCTATAAAAACACGTTGACTTATGATAAAAAAAAAACAGAAAAAGAATCGTTGTTTGTCCGTGTTTGTCGAATGCTATTTGTATGCACACGTGTCTTATTGCACATGATTACTCACCTATGACATATAATGCATTGTTATTCTTAGGTATGCAGTTCACATATCAGGAACTGGTGGTTTTCAAAATCAAGGTGACATTGCCATAGACGACTTATCGTTAAGCCCTGGATGCTTTGGTAATATTTTGTTATCTTAAACTTACGTGTGCGGTGCATAACGTATTACTACTCCGATTCTACTTTATTTTTGATGTATACGAACATAAATTATAAACAAATAACTCTAGTTGTGGTCTGATATTATATGTTTCGTGAGAGTTAAATTTATGACACTTTCTTTACGTCAAATGCTTTACATATTTGTAAAATTGCATTTTATTATACGGATGGTAAAGTTGAATAATGCTATACTAACATTTAACTGATACCAACTTGGATTAAACAATTTAATTTATATTAAGGTTAATATATACCATATTTAAGTTTATGTACTGCTGGCTGTATCAGTTCTTAAAAGATCGATGTTCTAAAATGTGTTTTAACTCGTCATTTCCAGGCATTGACTTTCAATCCGATCCTGTCAAAGACTTTTCTGAAGAACGGGAAATAATTACTATTCACGAATTCACCAAAGAACAACAATAATTTATTGTAAGCTCCTTTTTTAAATGAGGTTACGCAACAAACACACGGGCAAATCAGGGACAACAGTTTCCGATAGTTTGGATTTGTTTTAATGCAGAAAAGTCTTAACCCAAATCCAGTTTAACAGGAAATCGTCAATGTTTAGCCTTTGCTAGTTGGAAATGAGGATGTGGGGCGATAGTTAACCCTTATGCTAATATGTATCTTTTGGTATTCTTCATGCTCTATGTAATTTCGGTGGTGTTTAGCATTTTGTCGCCAATGCTAATTTAGTCGGAGACTATTTATTAATAATGATTAAAATGACACGTGCTACTTATTTTTAATAACGTTGTCTTCTTCTTTGCTTGCTGTTTTCAGATAATCCTCCATCTAGTGTCAAGGCCCCTTATGAGTCATCAACATCGGATTCTACGAAAGAAAAACTAAAAGGCAATATTGTTATTGTCTGCGCTTTTAGAACTACAAACTGTTTTGCTTTTGCGGTCATGCACACCTTAACACATACTTTCCTCCACATAAATTCAATACATCAGTTATTTTAAAAGTGCATATTGTTTATGTCAATAAAAAGTATTTCATTTTAGCTTACATATTCGAAATTGTTCGTTTAGATGTTAATATAAACAGTCAACTATGGGTGCGAACTTATTATACATACTTGTTTTATTTTAGTAGGATCACGGGCTTTACCTTGTACAGAATCAATTCGATAACCTATTATCGTGCTGGTTATATGTGTATTAATTTCAATGCATTGTTGTGATTTGTATTCATCGTGGGTTAATTGCAAACACATTTCTTAAAACTAGTTTTGTTTCTTAGGTTTGAGATGGTTTTAGGATCAAAATCTAGAACTCAAAAATCGATGATTATTATAAAGTCAAAGTTTTTTCCAAGCATGACTTTAATACTGTAAAATAGTGCAATCTAATTTTAAATAATGATATTTATTAGACAATACGACAGTTCCTGGGGAAACCGTATATATTTCCGAAAATAATGGAGAGATCGGGACAGTCTACATTGCGGTCATCACAGTGTCTGGCATCGCAATTTCATTCATTTTGTGCGCTGCCTTTCTCTGTTTCTGTAAGTATTTATATTGAATATGTATGTCCAAGATACCATGTGCACAACCATACCACCACAGAAATGAATATATGCGGCGTATCTAGCTTGGCAATGTCCCAAGTTTTATTTCTTGTTTTTGTGCTATATTTTGCTCTAATTAGGTGGTTTTTAATGGTTATATCGAGTCTTTCTCTAATAAATCGAATTGTCAATTCAAATCTTTGTTTTCACACATCGAACATCAGTTCATATTATTTGTTTGCAGGAAATATTATTGATACTCTTTTTGTTAAATAGTCCGTTGATTATAAAGTTGAGTTTAGATGGAAGTAATGTGCTAAAATTTTGCTTACCTGATGACCAAGTTTGGATTGTGCAATTAGATATATTAATATCATGACATTAAAACGAAAAGTTGCCATGGTTATTGTTTAACATTAATTGCAGCAATTCGACAACGGAAAGCACAATGCGAACAAAACTCTCACCTAGAATTGGTGACGACCCCCTCGGATGAAAATAATCCCGCTAGCTCAACCGTTCAGGCGGCAACTTTTGATATGCAGCTTCGTTGTGCCGTCACGGAACTTAATCCAAATTACGACTTCATTACTGCCAAATATCCTGAACAGCAGTTGAGGGAGATTCCGAGAAATAAACTGAAATTGATACGGTAAAGCCGCGATTGAAGTAGTCATCAAGTTAAATTGTGCTTTAATGAATCGTGCTGTAGGAGAAGACGATATAATGCTGTTTCTACATTTGTAATTTATTCCTCTTTTTTATTTTTAAGCAATTCTTCGAACGTTTTGATCATAATTTACTTGCACACAGTAAACAACTGAATTGTTATTGACATTCGTGTTTTAGTGTCTATCGGCCGATTAAATTGAACCAATACGTGTATTGGAAAAAAAATCAATTAAGCATATTGTCAATAACTTTTACATGTTATGTATTGTTGAATCTTTACTGAAATTATGGGTACACATAATTATCAGTAATTGGATGCAATATCTGCATCATAAAATCGATATATATATTTTTTCTTTTTCTTTTTTTATAATAACAAATTAAGGAAAAAATATGTAATACCAAACGTACATTTGCTAGTATTTAAGCATTCGTCGTTAAGGTGGTGAGCAAGCTAGTATGTTACATACCAGCAATAGTTTTGACGTGGAGATTATCATTTTAAAGACAGACGCTTTTGTTCTTCAGAAGTCGTAACATTAAAAACCCCTGTCCATTCAGTCGTTATATTTAAAAACACTTTAAATTAAAATATTTTGAAATAATAATAAAGTGTAGTAATTCCGAGGCATACATGATCAAATTGAGGTACACAAGGTCAATACGTTCGAAGATAAGCAATTATATCATTATAAATACATGCATAAAATGTATCAATAAGGAGAGTACACGTATATCAACTTTGTAATGCTCTTTTTAAAACCTATGTTATGTTATATAAGACTACTTGGGCAAGGCGCCTTTGGAGAAGTGTACGAAGGGACATTAAAAAACATGTGTGCTAACGTCAGTGAATTATCAGTTGCAGTGAAAGTAAGTAACCTGTTGCCAGTGGTAATGGCCATTATTTATATTTGATACTGTTTCATTATTGAATTAAAACATATTAATTATTATTTCGACTTTTAGTATTATATCATTATGTTTGTATGTGTTGTCCATTTTCTGTGCAGCAAAGAGTGAGATTTTGGAAATCAGATATGTTCAAAATAACAAATGCAACACTTCGTAGGTTTGCTTTCTAATGCATTGAAGTGTGTGTTGAAATTTTGAGGGATTTTAATTTAAACAAAATACATTTGTCAGTGTGAATAGAAAAAAAAAATTATATTTTAAGTGTACTATCAGATGACTAAGGCATAAAGACAAACATTAAAAGGTGCATATAATTATATAGACATGTAAATTGTTCAGTGGGTTAAGACAAACACTGATATATTCATTGTAATACCTGGTAGCAAAGGCATAGAGAAACAATAATACGTGTTTATGATTATGGTTAATATTTTGACACGAAGGCTTTGAATTGTATTGTGATTAAGTGATAGTACTATTTATAAGCCTGTGTAAAAAGTTCTTAAAACAATAACTACCACAATCACCTAGTTAAATTTTAGTGTTTGAGACAATAGTATTAAACAGTTGTCATTAACGAGCAAATGATTCTTAATTGATATTTTTCTCATAACTATTCTAACTTTATATATTTCTTGGCTCCTGCTTTGCTAGGAATGCAGTGTATTCATTTAACATGTGTTTATGAGTATAACCTAGTAAACACAATAAAATTAATTATGGCATTATCAGACTGTGTTAAAATTTCAAATGATATTAATGAAAGGAGAAGATTGTCCTGGTAACATTTCAGCAATAATTGCTTAAGATAGGTGACAATCCTAGAATAAATGTTCGAAATGCTCATCACGTTGTTTGCAAAACGAAGATAATGGATAAACCGTAATTTTCAAAAGACTTTTTGTGCCAAGTATCCAGGGAATTATTCTGTTTTGCAACCACTAAACCCTTATAGCTTTTATTAAAAGGGGTAGCTCAAATATGCAATTCAATGTTTGTTTATATTTATTGGGGCGCTAAGGTTAGTACACCATTTCGCTTTTACTGTTTTTTTTTAATTATTTTATTTAGAATCTTGTGTAGTTTTCGTTTGCTTCAGATTATCAATTAGTATAAGCTAAATAATGGGCGCAAAAGGGTTTGATAATTTGTTTGGTGGAACAAGATATATAACTTTGTTTTGAATATTTAATCTATTTGTCTTATTAATACGGAAGAGGTTGAACCGTCTTATACAAGGTATATAAATTAAGAATAACAGCATGCATTAAAATTTTAATACCATGTACGAGGTATTATATTTTACAAGACACCAGCACCTTACTATATTTAATAATAAACTAATGTAGCATATATAAGCGTCAACAAAGCATACTTCAGATAAAAACAGTGTCAATTTTTTTTGGCATATGGTTTATGCCTGTCATAATTTCTGCGTCAAAATGCCAGCTTTCATCTAATGTCGTGCAAGTAAAGCTCCTTGTTATTGAACTTAATTACGTTCATTCTGAAACATAATCAATTTTTATGAAGAACAATTTGGCTTTATTTTACTTATCACTATTTCATTTGTTACGATTTGCATTTAAAAACTTTAATGTTAAAAAACTCATCAGAAAACATAACTTCTACTTTACCGCACGATGGGTACGGGAATAGTGTGATTATGTAAGGATTTTGTCCAGATGTATCACAAATACAGTATTGCTATTACCAATAACACTTTTCCAAGTATACTGCCCGATCACATGCTGAGTACAATACGTATCTTATTTATGGTAGCGAAATAATTACTTACATGACTTTAGTATATTAAATACCCTCTTATTAGTAACTCAAATAAATCATGTTTTGTAACATATTGGTCGATATGAATCTCGTATTGCAATACTTTAAGACATGGTTAACCGTACCCTACTCAAAATCAACGAAAATTTCGTACGATATGTCGTAAAATAAAACTAAACAATTAAAAATCATTGTTCCTTATGGCCATTGTCGAAATTTCAACGCCAGATGTGGTGTGGTAAAAAAGAAGATTGTGGATACAAATGCTCGTTTTTATTATGGTTTTAACATGGTACCATTTTAGTGTTCGTGTGTCGTATCAATACATATATATATATATATATATATATATATATATATATATGTATATTCGCAGGAAATTATCATGGAATTTATTGTGGTCACAAATAAATAAAAACGAGCAATTTGTATCTACAAAAAATCGATGTAGTCATACTACATATAGCGATGAAATTGTGGCTATTGCTATAAGAAACACTGATTATTTAGGTGTTAACTTTATTTTACGAAATACTTAACGACATTTTCGTTGATTTTGAGCGTTATAGAGACTTTAATTTTTATTTATTTTAACAATTAAAATGTTGTTTATATGTTTCTCTTTGAAAACGAAAGAGACACCTTGCTTATTTTCAAAGTTATCAAATGTATAGATCATCTTTTGTAAAATATGTGTCGTTATAGACTCTGCCAGCATTGAGTACCCAACAGGCGGAAACAGATTTTATGATGGAAGCTGTGATTATAAGGTAGACCTTATGAGATTGGTAATACTTTAGCAGCATGTAGAACAATCTGCGTACACAACATTTTACACGTTTAAATATCGTTTTTTTTTCCGGGTCATCAATGTCAGCAATAACACCCCCCCAAAAAAATCGCTGTATGCTGTGTTACAATTTACGATATCAAAGCAATTTGGAATTACTAGTATATGTATAGATGTTTGAAATGCTTTGTTAACAACTGCACCTTACCGTTTATATACTGGAATGTAATACAAACTAGCATTTTCTTCATTCTATTTATCGCAGCAAGTTTATGCACAAGAACGTGGTGAAGTGCCTAGGAGTTTGCTTTGAGGAACACCCAAGGTATATCATTCTAGAACTCCTAGAAGGGGGCGATCTCAAAACATTCCTCAGGGACTCTAGGCCAAAAACGGTGAGTAACTGTTATGCGTTAACAGGTTCTTGTATATAAATTTTTGTTTGCGGTTCAAATTTGCGACTAATCTCCTTATAAGTTCATATTTATTTGAATCTCTGTTTATTTGTACCGGTAATGTGTAAACAAACATTAATGGTGTCGAAGGATTAATACACTTATGATGTTTTCACTAGGATGCAATGTATATTACTATAAATGACAGTTTGACAGTATACATAAAAATGTGTCTGTGTACGTTTGTGTTACCTTAAAGATTACTTCTTTTACTAACCAATATATGTTGCTTTTGAAAATAAAAATTAAACATTAAATTGACTTAACGTTCAGGACCAACATTACTCACTTAGTATGAAGGAACTCGTCCTTCTTTCGTTAGATGTCGCTAACGGATGTCGCCATCTAGAAGAAAAACACTTCGTTCACAGGTTGGAAATCAAAACAACAACAATTGTTGTTCTCTTATAGTAACATATATTTTGTAATCTGCGTATGTGTTTTTACAAGTTTATTTCTTGTGAAAGTTATGCTGCACTAAATAACAATTACAATTATATGAGAGGCATGATGGAACTAACATTGTTTGCTGTCTTTTGCACAGAGATATAGCGGCCAAGAAACTGCTTGTTAACAACACGTGGAGAAGGTCGTATTGCAACAATAGCAGACTTCGGGATGTCTAGAGATATCTACAGGTATTTAGTACACAACGTATCCACTGTAATTTTGTTACATACACAATTGCAACTATGCAGCGTGTGAAATACGTAGATTGGCAATATTATTGTATCTGAAATATATTAATACCTCGATACCTTGATATTCTGAGTAGAGAAACCTAATTGCAAGTGTATCACCATTTTGTCGTTTCCTGTTGAAGTGCCGACTACTATCGAAAAAGTGGAAAGACAATGCTTCCGATAAAATGGATGCCTCCCGAGGCGTTTCTGGATGGCGTTTTCACCACAAAAACTGATGTTTGGTAAGGTGTATTAAGAATGATAAGAGCTACAGTTCAAGATGACGCCTTTATGTTAGTGTCATTAAATAATGTTTTAAGTTCACGAAAGTACATCGTTTCAATTATACTGTACCTCATACATAAATACTTTCATCAACAGTGTATTATAATAGAAATTCTGTATGTGAATGTTTTTATTTCGTATTGCACTTTAATAAGCCATCATACACTTATTGAGTCTACTAAAGCACTGGTTATACTTTTGTTTCAAGGTCATTCGGTGTTTTGCTGTGGGAGATGTTTACATTGGGATACAGTGCCATATCCTGGGCAAACTAACAGTGATGTCATGCAGTTTGTGTCGTCTGGTGGCCGCCTGGATCCACCAGATAAATGTCCAGCTCGACTGTAAGTATTTGATCTTATATAGCTTAAGATACTATTTATAAACATATTTAGATCAAACTCTTATTAACAATAAAAATACCGTTTAAGTTAGTTTATGTCGAGAATATTACTATTACTAAGATATAAAAACGAATAAACGAATAATAATGAGTAGCCGATTCATTTGCAATTTAAAAAAAAAAAAACACTATCGTAAGTATATTCTTATATGATTTTGCTTAATCGTTATGTCAACGTATATTTGTTATTTTTCGCCAGCACGTGCACTTTCTTAAGTGGTTATTTTATAAAATAATTAGTACATGCCACTCTCTCAGTATTTATCGTAAATAATTTTCAGAAACAAGATCATGATTCTCTGTTGGAACTCTATTGCCGATATTCGACCGACGTTTTCAGAAATAATTGAGCTTTTAGGATATGTGCCTTCAGGTAATTGTTTATAATTATAAAACGAGATGTATAAAACTACAATGGCCTATAACAAAAAAAAAACGTTTGAAGTTTAAAATTGATTGTTTGTGTTACTTAATGATCAAACAATTAAACATAATGATGAATGAAGAACAGAAACATATTTTCTTTGGTCACCCGATTCTTTGCTATCTAACAAGAACACAGCGAAATTTAACTATTGTAGTATTGTATCAGCATAAGTCAGAACGTTATTTTTATTAGCTAAAACATCATTATTTATGTTAGCCCCATACCCTGTACGGACTTTTACAGTTGGACCCTAATTCATATTTGTTGAATGTGTCCTTATCTTTGTTTTAACATATATATTTTTCATACTTTGGTTTATATTGTTTGTGTAAACATCGATTAATTATAAGTTGTAATTATAAGTTGTATGCTTATAGATGCCGATTCAAGTTGTTTACAGTATCTAATATTGCAAATCAATCATTACATGTGGAATCTTGTTATATGAGATCCTGAAAGCTTTTTCATTTGTTTACCTAAGATTGAAACAATTGTCAAAAGCTTTCGCTTTTAAGCGATAACAGAACTTTCTAGTCTCAACGATTATTTCGTATTGATAAAAGATCATGATACAAAATACGTGTATTTATGACAGTTATTCTGCCAGAACCTTCACATTTATTTAAAATAAAAAGCATTATCGCGTCGTTTATATTCTATGTTATGCTAGTCGATCAATATGAATGTATAAGTTTCGTGTCTTGTGATGCATATTGGGCTAAAAAAGAAGTGTGCGTTACTAAATAAACACGACCAATGTTTCGTTAAATGAAAAAATCATGTTGAACTATGGTGTAAATATAAATGACATGTTTATAAATTTACTATACCTGTGTTATACATATAAGTCAACACAATAAAACTGAAGCATTCAATATGGTACAAACTAAATCACATACGTTACTGCATGTTACATACATAATTTAGCTATCAAATAAATCTGTATACTAAAATAACTTTAAAAACACCACTGTTGCTATTTGTGTAACAAGTGTGTTTAAGATTTATAAACATCAGGATCATTATAACATTTTTAATTTATCTAAAAGTGTTTCTAATTCTCAGCATTTAATTGTTTAAAGGATGACGAGGTGCTGAACGCTCCCGTGGGACTCTGTCACTTTGCAATGGCGGAAAGTTTCAAAGACGCTTCAACGTTGGCCAAGTCATCTTCATACGACGCAGGCAATCAAGAGAGCGAGAATACGCTCAATTCTCCTTTCCCTTCATCTGCAGCTGAGTTCAGGCCTCATTTTGAATCGCAAAGTCAAGAACCGTTGTTACTGGCTTCTCCAGACTAGTAGGGTGTCCGTTACAGTATAAATACACAAAATTGGAACTTGATTTGTGAAAAATGATGTTCACGTAATACGCTGTTGAGATATTCGCTCACAATTCGTGATAGCCAGTGTAATCCGTATAAATGATCTGGATTATACATCTACGTGTAAATAAAATGGTGCGAATGAGCTTGAATCGACTCATTTAATACACTATGATTTAAAGCACAGTTTGCTTGAAAGAGCAATACACCTGTATCATTCCATACCGTTAACGTTATCCTGCAGACATACGAAAAGGATTGCACATTTGCTATTTAGTTTGCAAATGTGACCTAACAAATATGAGCATACTCATGTCTTGCAAGATATGCCACATGCTTAAAGTAAGGATTTGAGCTATCCATCTACCTTTACATGAAATACTCTAGGAAGCAGCCTTCGACGTCAGTAAAACCGCGTTGATTGTATAATATTAATAACCAATTTCAAGTTGAAATAAGTTCAATTTCTTGTTATGCGAACAATATTTTATTGTGTTTTCTGAAAACAATTATACAATACAATTTTGTGTGTAAAACTCGTTGACAAAAAAGCTTTAAATTTCTTTAAGAATGATTTTGCCAAAAACACTAACAATATAATAAACAAACGTCTTTAACAGTTAAGTATATTACTTTGAACTCGTTTATATTTTGATGATTATTAAATTTTACAGTAGTTTCATTTGTTAAGATTGATCTTATTAAATATTTGCTCGAAACCGAACATGCAATGATTGGTCAAACAACCCATATGACTATTGTTAATGCATACTAGTTGTTGGACAGCACTGAATCCGAACAGTATGAATAGTTTCATTTACTGATAAGCATTACAAGAAATTCAACACTGTTCAAAACTTAAGAATATTTAAGCGAATCGTTGTTTTAATCCTTTTTATAAATATATATTTTGAAGGTCAAGTTGATCCAGATAATATTGTTAATATTTTAAAAAGAACTCAGGGATGCCTCTTTCACAGACATTGCTTTCGAACATTTAAAAATCAGACGATTGAACATCATTTATTACTCACAAAGAAAGGGAAACACTTGAGTATGAAGATGAAGAAGTATTAATAAATCAATATATATATATTAATATATATATATATATATATATATATATATATATATATATATATATATATATATATATATATATATATATATATATAACAGAGTCTCTATAAACGCTGTATTCATTTTATGCCGAAGCTTTCGATGTCACGGTTTTCATCAGCGGCCATTTTTTATTTTAAGATGTTTTATTGTATACGAATATGACGTCGTGCATTTCCGGCGTCAACGTCGTATACGCGCCTTTTCATGGACGTTTATTCCTGAACGTTGGTGCCATATGGTCGGTATGTTCTTAGTTTAGTATTCCACAATTGCCCCATTGCTCCACAATAAACTCTAGATTTTCTGAAGAATAGCGGAGCTCGAGTTTAATGCGAGAGTGGATTTCACGTCCTTGTGTGTGGAAAGTTTTAAGTGCCTCGATACCATGCGTCCATACGCCCCACACATCATCCACAAACCGGAGGTATGCGAGCGGTTGCTTTTCTGACCGCCGGAACAGCTTCTCTTCACAAGCACCCATGTAGGTCGATGCATCGTTCATCCCGAGGCGTGATTGCCGTCCCTTCTGTCTGTATAAAGTATTCGTCGTTGAAGGAGAATGTGTTGTTCTCCAACACAGTGTCCATCATCACGATGACGTCCTCTGTAGGAATGTCCTGGTCCGTTCGCCTGTTTAAAGCCTATATAGCCGCAGCACGAGCCTCATCTATCGGCACACTCGTATACAGGGCCTTTACATCTAAACAGAATATAAGCGTACCTTCCGGAAGAGGTTGTTTTACTTTTTGTATTCTGTTTAAGAAGTCCATAGTGTCTCTTACAAACGACGGAATTGACTTCACATGGCCTCGCAACTGGTCCTCAACTTCATATGGCCTCGCAACTGGTCTTCAACAATTTCCGCCATTTTCTCAGTCGAGTGGCTTCTACCATTCACAATAGTTCGTAACGTATGCGTATATATAATGTAATATAATGGTGCGTATACATTTATAGTAATGATAAAAAAGAACCTTTTACTAAACTTTAACTGTCATCTTACTTTGTCTCACTGGAAAAAATACACATCTCTAAGTCAGTATTACATTTTGCAAAAACAATAAATACAATTAATCAATTAGTGTCAGAGCCTGCACTGGATGAAACCTTGGTACAATATGGTAACTTTTGGTTAAGGCTTATTATCACGGATTATTTTGTTTATTAATAATTAATACTTAATTTTTCTGTTTATTTGTAATTAAATATAAAAATTGTAAATAACCAGTTATAATTGTTTTATTGTATTGATATTTTCAATTAAAATGAAATTCTATCCTTCACGGAATGACCAATAATTTTAACTGTCTTTTGCGGCTATTAATCGATCAGCTAAGAGAACTGATAGCTACGAAACGAGCGCAGCCGATGTCGAGAATTTGGTTCACTCAGCCCGTGACGTCATCTACATTTTCAAAACGTGCAGTTTCTTTGTGTACTATACCTATTTTTTCTCGTTCGAAAAATCAGTTCGAAATATGTATCAATGTGGAAGAAGTTCTGGAACTGAATTAATATTTCACAACCGGAAAAAAACAGCACTTGCCCGGTTAGTGACGTATATAACAAACGTCACTCGCAAATTTGAGTGGTCGAGTGAATTTTCAAGGCCTGTAAGAATTGATTGATCTGTTTATATAAGTATAAGCAGCATCTACACGTGAAGCGCATTATTTATGTACATTGAATAAACAAAATGTACAGCCATCAAAAAGTTCGTCAAAATGTTTCCCACTTAAAATGTATATAAATGACACAAACTATAAGTGAATGTGTTAAAGCTCAAAGAAATAATTCAAGTTACAGCGTTTTACGTTAACCTCACTCCTTGAGAAAAGACGAGAAATTAAGACAGAAAAAGTAAATTCTTAAATAAGCTTATTATCCTAATGTATTTTCAGTTCACTTATTTTATCACGATATTATTATCAATCTTATTTTATTACAAAAATATCGATTGAAAGCAGGAAAGAAACACATATACCAAGTTGAATTCTCTCGAATTGAAAACTGTAAAAATAAAATCAGCATTCGTTTCGTGACAAGACACTCATCACGTGCATATATATTGTTTTGCGTCACTATCCTTTTGCTGAACAACTGTGCTGGTGTACATATACACCAATGTAATGTTTGCTCGCAGTTTATTATGCAGGTCGTGTTACGTTTCAAAAGTATATAAATTGTGTGTGTAATTCGATCACGATGACATGCATCAATTAAGCGACAATTAAGCGGCATATTGATGAACAAGGCTAAAAGAAGTAAATAGTTAAGCAGAGTATTACAAATATATATATCAACATGAATATTTATATTTTAAAAGGGTGGTGTTTAAATTATTTGTATATGCGATTCAAAATTTAGAACATATGTATTATGTATACATAGAAGCTATGAAACACTCAGTGTGCTTGTTTGTGTGTCGATTGACATTCGGAGGATACAGACTATTACAATGAATAATAGCATGTATCGCGGTTCAGGAAAATCTTTAAACTGTTATGAACTATTATCAAACATTCGAAACATAACTGAACAACTTTTGAATTCTTGAACTGTTTGCTTTTAATACTTCCTCGTCAATTAAAATATCGTGTATGCAGGCAAGATTTTTTTATACAATTTATCGGTAGGTGTTTTGGTTGAGACTGACTATACTTCAACATGGACTGCGAGCGAATAAAATTAAAAAGCAAAATATATTCATGCTTTAAACAATGAGTAACTTTTTGGTTCTGTACATTAATTTTATACTCTGAACATTGTCGACGAATTGTTGCATTTACATTACAGTTTTCAAAATAAATATATAACTTGACACTTCATTACCACTATGAAAGGCGCATTGTGAAATACAAGCAATCTAATGGAACCCATGTCATTATCACACTTTATCTCCGACAACGCTTTGGGCATTTACAAACAGACGAGACATGTTATTTGTAGTCCATTAGTAGCGGAAAACTATAAATGACATAGATCAATAAGAATTTGGGAAGGTCGTTAAAGTGGAAGGCTGGCTTACTTTTAATGTGCATTTTGCTTAATGATTAACTGAGAGAAAATCGCCGTGTTCACTTCATTATATCTTACTGTCGTTCACAGTGTGTTCATAGATGTTGTTATGTCCCCCAGTCTATACTGGGGGACATATTGTTTTTGCTCTGTCTGTTTGTTGGTTTGTTTGCGTCAAACTTTAACATTTGCCATAATTTTTGCAATATTGAAGATAGCAACTTCATATTTTGGCATGCATGCTATGTCATGGATCTGCAAATTTTGAGTGGTGAAAGGTCAAGGTAAAGGTCATCCCTCAAGGTCAAAGGTCAAATATATGGGGGAGGACATAGTGTTTTACAAAAGACATATTTTTTCTATTTGTTATAACACTGGCTATTTACACCATTATTATATAATATTTTGATTTTGAAGAATACGTCAGTAATATCTTAACAAGAATGAAATGAACTGTTTGCCTTGACAAGGATAAATTATTTTCATGCTACAACAGCAAACATACAAGTATTTCAAGGTTTTGAAAAACATTTATTAAACTTATCGTTAGACTGTTTCCAATCGAAATTAAAAGAACAGAATATGAAATTTTAAGAACAAATTTTATTACCGATGTCGGTTTATACACGTGTATATTTATTTGCGTCCATATTACTTAAAAATCGTTCACAATAGTTTCGTTTAAATTACATATATAATAAAAAGTTCACATAGTCGCATATTAAAAATATAATCAATGTCCCAAAAGCTTAATAAAGTAACACTTAATTATTACTAACTAATGTTCTCAAATGTTTAGTAACCCTCATGTAATTGTATAGACAACAGCTATCATGAGTAATAACCGTTTCTATATAATTCGGTATATTTCGGTATTTTTTTAATTTATCGTCCTTCGTAATTGAATTGCTAATTGATAAGTATTCCTAATATACAACCTGACATTTTACAAATTATTTCTCAATATATAGGTCAGTTAGGCAACACATTGAGGTATCGATTCTAAGCCATTAGCGTAGGAACCATATTTACGCGTTTAGACCAAGTGCGTACAAAACATAATCTGTAGCGTTAATCATTGGGATTGCGATGTATCAGGAATCAAATAATGACACTTTTCTGATAAATATGTTCGTTTGTTGCGGATTGAATACGAGTATTTGGTAATGTAAGCGCTTCCCAATAATACCATGCGCTATTCGTTTCCAAACAAGATCTCATGAGCGGTTAATCAGAATTGATGAAACAGTTTGAGCAAATTCAGTTCACTGAGGCTATTTGCATATTTGTAAGGTCGTTCTGCTTTTTACTTTTCTAAGAATAATTGCCCTTTGACAAATAAGATTTATTTTGCGTTTAATACCTAAACTTATGTTCTGAATTATAATGTCATTGGATGTGGAACATTCGTATTTGGTGGACACACGTTTGTGTGTAGATTGTTTCAGTTCGATAATTGTTCAGGCATTTATTGTTGTTTTATTAAATTAATAATATGATGCTCGTAAATAATTGTTTATATTTATTTTGGTCCATAAAAGGTGGACATTTGTTCTATGAGGAAATGTTTACTTTTTACTTCAATCGCAGTGTCACATGTAGTTTACTTTGCAAGGTCGTCGAATTCAGCATAGATTTTCCTTACTTGCTTTTCACAGTATGTTAATGTATTATTCTCTTACAGCATACAAGTATTAAAGCTTTGTGTGGGACAATCGTAAAAATAAGATCGCATGGAATAGGCATTAAATGATTGAGTTGTATAATATGCCCATATCTCCTAACGAGACTTCGTGTAAATATTATAATTTACGTACGCTTAAGAAAAAAAGAAATACTTTAGCAATGGAACTATGTTCTTTTCCAGAATACGAACTGATTGGTATCCATGCGTAAGGGGTGAACTTACTGGGCAATCGTTAAGAAGAATTGGTCATCCATTGCACTGAATTAAAAGTTACGATAACATCGAAAAGTCTCAATAATAAAACCTCGAATCTTGATTTGAATTGCAGATGCAGGAAATTACATAGTAATACGAGAAGATTGATCAAGCGAATGTCCTTTAAAGGAAAACACTAGAATAACCTAGCTTCATATGTGAAACGTAAACTTTATATACTGCTATGTAACAACACAATCACTAACTACAGTCAACTGAATATTAAATTCAAAGTGAAATACCTTCCAAGGATATGTTCTTTTTTAAATATATGTGTAAGACATATAACAAAATATAGCATCGATTACACACAACTATTTTAAACACAATATTCATCAGTAAATAAATAAATTATTCCATATCAATTGCTGTGACGGGGTAATCTACAATTACTTGATACGTTTGTTTGTAATTGACATCTTAAGAATTTAAGTTAAAAGGATTTAAACTAAATTGGAATTTAAAATTTGATTAATTTTACCCAAACGACTTTTTATGCTGATGATACCGTGATCATACAAGGCAACCAATATTGAGTAGTTATAATCAAATATGATATCAACTTGCTGCATTTCGCCTTATGTTTCCCGCAGGATATGTTTCTTTGCTATAGTGATGCTCAATAGATGCTTTGAAACAGTTACATATCAAGTTATACAACGTCTATCCTTTTTTGTGCTACGACTAAGTTTGTTACATTTGACCGAAACTTGTTTGTAAAAGTGTTAGACTATAATACATTCGATGATTTTTTAATACCCGTTCATAGATATTCATATCAAATTTATATATTCTTGAAATGTCTAGGAAATGACAGAGAACCAAAGAGTTATCAGATAGAAAGAATAATAAATAGCTGGCACCTGATTACTCTCCTTCTAAACAGTCTCGTGGTGATTGCGGTTTTACACCAACCTTCCCAGACGTAATTTGGTATTCTAAACCGGAAAATAGTTCACGTGTTAGTTTAACTGTGGAGAAAAAAAGAGACTTAAAAGTAGTTGCATACGTGCGTGATATAAGTTAATATTGAATCATGAATTATTACGTCTTGAGGCATAGTTTATTTCATTTTTGATTATTTTGAAGAAAGAGATAACTGACTAAATTTACTCAAACTGAACACAAGTGTTATTAGCATGGTATAATGGTACTAAACATAGTGCGCTCTTGGTGCGCTTTATTAGTAATTTTATTTTGTGATTGCTTGTTATTAAATAGTATTGCATTTCGCTGCTGTCGCTTGATATGTTTGTTGTTGAATCTGACTTAAACGCAAAATCGACATATAAATATTAACTAGTTTTCGTAATTGAGAAAAAACAGTACACAGTTAAACTTCGCCATTACAAAAAAACATATGTACATCAGCAACAATTTCACGTGTGTATTTACTAATTTGTTTCAGAAGACGCCAACGCACGCGCCCTTTGTTGCACTTGACGGAAAGTACCGCCTTGTCATACCTGATGAGCTTGCGGGCAATCACTAGATGACTGTCTTTATTGTGGAATGGCTCACAGCCACGGCTGGTGTTCTGATGTGAAATGAGTGTTTGAGCAATTAAATTAACTCGATTTAAATGCCTGAAAATCCATGTACAAGATGCCGCACGATACAATTTTGCGCCATGCTAAGAGACAGTAACACGTACGTTTGATGACCAATGGCAACACGATCTCGTATCCGAAACTAAGCTCAGGACTTGCCGGCAAATAAAACACGTACATGGATGTGAACAGTATGTGTCTATGCAACTAACAAAGCACTCCAGATCTTACATTGCGCACATAAGAACAGGCACGTTGCCACTTCGGATTAAAACCGGGCGGTTCAGAAACTTTAAGATCGAAAAAAGACTGTTACTTCTGTGTAAAGAACCCACTAAGGTTGAAACACAATACTATTTCTTATTCGAATGTTCATTCCACCTTTGCGTAGGACCATTTTATAACTGCATCTCAAAGATTAAACTAAAAATTACAAACATGCTGCACAGCGAGAGGCTAGCATCTATGCTGACTAGTAAGAGTCTTATGTAAAAAGCTGTGTTGTTCATTCAAGATTGCTATATAAAGCGCTCGGAAGCTTTTTATATATCCAACACATATTTAAAACGCACCAAAATGTAATCTTTACTATATTTGTAAATAGTATAACTTGTTTCATCATGAACTTACAATACACTTGTTAATAATGACGAGAAGTATTTCATCTTAACTATCCATGTTTATACTTTAGACAATGTCACTTCTTATCGTGATCCTTACCCTTTTCAGCACTATATTGATTTAATTGTATGACTACATCTTAACATGTCAACTTAGTGACCCGTAAGCCATTTATATGGCTTGGTAGTACACTGTTTTGTTTATATATTTGTATATGTATTTTTATATTTAATAGATCGTATTTTATGTAAATAACAATGATTTTCTAAATACTATGCGTTACTTTATTACAATTTACAACTAATATGATCTGTCAACGTGTTCTGATGAGCGCATAATCATATACCGTTATATCTATTAACGCTAAAATTCACTTCAATAAAAGGACTCTTATTAGTTTTAATCATATAATATATTAAGATCTTCAGTAAAAGACACAACAACAATGCGTTTAGAAACACACACAATTTAAGTTTCGAATTCAAGCTGCACATTCCTAGCTAAACTGTTTGTCAATAGTATATGTATTGGATGATAAATACAGAGTGCACGCGACATAGTTGGTGAGTGATTACTAAACAGTATTAAGATCAATGACAAGCCTGGAATATTGTCTTGAAGAAGTCGAGTAATATTGTATGATATCGCGATAATATATGGTTGCAAATGCATACCAAGTAATTTTGTATCCAGTTTCAAACTGGATTGATATCGTTTCGTGTAGTAATATGTTTAAATAGAATAATGTTTTTATGTATTATGGCAACTTGAAAAAATTACTAACGTCTATGTTGCCCATCCACAGAATGCAACTAGTAATCAAATACTTCGGATTGCGAAATAATTCATCTGATTTGCTTACCCGTGTATGTATTATACATCAGGCTGCCATTGCTTAAAATTGATAATACTCAGCTTGGTACGTGTCTTGATGACACAGGAGGATATTCGGCGAAGATATTTATCATCATAAAGCATTGCGATTGTCAAGCTCGAATGTGATGTATGACTAGAAAGAGAATGCAAGAAAGAAACAATTCATAATATCATTGGAAAGAATGTCTACGTATGAATATAAAAGTTGCAGTTGCTTTCCACACGTTTCGTTACATCCAGTATATGTAAATAATAAATTAAACCTTGTTTAAGTATTATCTTAATATGGACGAATCGTTTTGTCATAACATGTGTGCTCTTATTTCCGCAGTTTGTTCATTTTAAGATTAATAATGAAATTCCTTAACAAACACAAACTAAAAGCGATTATTTTTTATTTATATTTACGGAAATAAGCATGCATAAGTCGAATATGCACATCATCATGTTAGCTTTGCAACATGATGCTTGCCTACACTATTTAAACATATGACTAAAAATATCGCGAATTGAATACAACATATATACATACAAGTTATCGTGCTTCAATTTTCATTCAATTAGTTAGTGTACAATATATTAATTGAATACAACTTTATAAGTCATATTTCATTCTTAAGATGGTAGGTAGTAGATTCCAATTACATGTAGTTATATTGTAAATCTAGCACAACCAAAGAATGTACCATACACAATCAATCGGGATCGAATCAATAACTGTTCCAGTATATGAACTTTTGTAACAGATCAAATATGTCGTTGATATCTAAACGGCATATATTTAAATAGTTTTTTTCACAAGCTATTGCGTATAATTCGACAATACAACAAAATGTGACGTACGCTTCTACGTTAGTGGAAATGCAGTAGGATACAATATTATGTGCATTTGTTGTTTGTTAACTTATGTAATTGCTCATACATAAAATTTTAACTTTAATCGTTCATAAAATTCACTATATCCTTATCTAATCTCCTTTCACCTTTTGACGTTGTACCCTCGGTCTTAATAAACATCGTCACAATCGAAGCATGTTTTGAGACAGAAAAAATAATTCTTTGACGCTTTTGATCATTAACTGCATTATTGTGAACACGATAATAAACTCGATGATATGTCATTAGAAAATATAACTTCTTCTATTTACAACAATTGGCATCTGCATGTAATGTTATTGGTGCTAATCGCTTCCAGTAGCAATTTAAAACAGTGTCAAAATTTGGCACAACTTTCACACAAGATTGGTCTCCTTTTTGTTATTTCCGCAGACGTGGTCATCGTTTTGAAGGATGATAGCGATCGAGCCATTGAATACCGATCATAATTGTACTTTTGTTTGTTTCGTCCTATCAGTCTGTTAAGTCAATATATTAAATAAACTGCAGAAGTAGTGTTATATGATAAATAACACACCTGTATATACACCAACAGACAGGACAGAGGGTAAACCATGCATCGAGACAGACCGACAGTAAAATGTATCTAATTAAGCAAATACAAACACAGAAGTAAGCCGTTCAAAAGTCTTCGATAGTGAAAATAATATGCTGATTGTTAGTGACGAATACTGCTTTTCACAACCAGCAATCATCTTCTGTCCAATATTGTGTTTACTCGTAGTATCATTAATATCTTATGGTTAATAGTTCGTTTATATAATTTAATAATCGGTTTGTAGTTCTTGTATGATTTTAAAGAAAAAGTATAATTTTGATATAGAGTACATAATTCATTCAATAATTCGCTCGTAAAAGGAAACAGCACACTGATTCTTCTTGTTATAATAAACCACAACGTCACTCGAGCAGTTGCGAGTTTACTGACATTATGCTGATAGTAAGGATTGAACACGATTATTTGATCCTGAAAATATTAAATATATATCTTTTGGAAATTGGAAGATACATTAAAGCCACACACTTTGCATTAAAAGTAAATTTAAGTGTAAATACGAAGCATATTTTATCTATGCCAATTCGAATATATCTGGTGGTTACAAGGTAGAAATCCGTCTTTTTTGCGCTTTAAAACTTAAAAATAATCGCGCTAGTTAAAATGGACGTATACGTCTAGATATCCTACTATCGGTTTTTAAAGCGGTACCGTTTGAAAAATAATACATTACTTGCTAACTAGGCTACATATTTAATTTAATCTATGACAATTAGATTATATACGGTGGTAACAAGGTAGAAATTCGTTTTTTTTAAGCTTAAAAACTTTCAAATAATCGCGTTTGTCGAAATGGACGAATACAAATAGAAATCCTACTTTCGGTTAAAAAATAAATAAATCACTTGCTCATTAGGCTTTAGATTTAATGACAACTTTGCACACTTTCAAATTGCATCTACATGTATTGATTAACATGCATTTCATTTCAAGGTGTGTGGCTTTAAAGGGATCTTTTCACGCTTTGGTAAATTGACAAAATTGAAAAAAGTTGTTTCAGATTCGTAAGTTTTCGTTTTAGTTATGATATTTGTGAGGAAACAGTAATACTGAACATTAACCATGCTCTAATATAGCCATTATATGCATCTTTTGACGATTTTAAAACCTAAAAATTATAAAGCGTTGCAACGCGAAACGATTGAATAATTTGGAGAGTTCTGTTTTTGTCGTTAAATTTTGTGAAACTACGAAGATTGCTTATATAAGGTATAAAATACGTCGCAAATGTGTACTCGGCGGAATAGCTCAGTAGGCTAAAGCGTTTTTACTTCAGGACTCTGGCAGGACTCCAGGGGTCACTGGTTCGAAACCTGCTCCGGGCAATGTTCTTTTCCTTTTTTTAATTTTTTCCTTGATTTTTTACTGGAGCTTTTACGATCCAATGTTTACATTTACCAATATAAAGCATTTAATGAATAAGTTAAAAAATGCCAAAATCTGTGAAAAGGCCCCTTTAAGAAATAAAAAACACTGCAATTGTACTCCAAAAATATAACTAGTTCTATTGCATGTTAACCGTATTTAAAGTTGCAAATAATTGGTAAAAATGCGTAATCCTTTCTTACGAATGATAATGCCAGCATTTAAGGTCGAAATGTTTAACTTAATTAACGTTGAAAATTACATGTCAAATGACCAATAGTCTCTAATTTATATGTATATAAAATGTGTTTAGTCATTTAACATGCTATTATATTCCGTATGATGTGTGTTTGTGTGTGTGTTTGTGTTTACAGGCAGTGGTTCCATGTAATGTATTTAACAAAAAACATCAAGAAAAATCATTGACAAGTATAATCGGCGCCTTGAAATATGTATCATACAAAGAAATGGTAAATACATGTGGTATTGGATCCTCATCTAGATGTGCTTTCCGAAATGCATAATCTAAATTTCTTGTAAAGCAGACGATATGTCTGAAGTGTTTCTGGAATTAGGCGCCATTGAACCATTCATATGCATGTGCACACGATATAAGTATTTCAAGCAAATTGTTTTGCATATACTTCTAGTTTAACTTATAATTTATTGACGATGCCTTGCCAAATAAGAACACGTGTCTGTATAAGAAAACAATTATATAATATAATTAACGGTGACATAAATACATATCACTGTATACACATAATCGTATGTAAATATTGGTATTGTATTTCAATTTAAATGATATAATATAGTATATGCACGGTATATTTATAATTATTACACATGGTAAACAACCACCATGTTAACTCTCTCTTTATTTGGCCTTGTCGTAGGCGATATCATGTACACTTATGTTTTATATTCCATTACATTTTATGATAAACATAAATTATTTATCATCTAACCATTTAGAATAAAAACAAACACATTTGTTTAGGTGTCATGACAAGCAGGGTATTTTATTTCTTGAAACACACGCACGGAGTGGGTGTTTGTATCTGACAGGGCTTTCTACACATAAATGCAAGAAACAAATCTTTTGACGATCGTATGTGTTCAATGAGCAACAGATATCGACCCCAATGGCACCGCTCAGTTGAAAAGTCTCGAGACGTCAGTAAACGTTGCGACATCCTTCTCATATATTTAAGAACTGAAACGATACTAAATCCATTCTGTAGAACACGTCGTTATACGTATCATTAAACATGCTCATGCGTTACATGTGAATAATTGAATATTAATAATACCCATCAGACGTCAAGCCTAAACTCAAAATCATACAATTGCACAATTTAACTACACAATTCAAAATCACAAGCCCAAACAAGGACGCCACGGCCCTAACAACCGCCCGTCCGCCGCCGATGCCCAAAGCGCACCGAGGACGCCCCCTATGCCCATCCACAACGCCTATTTGCGAAAAGTACATAAAGTGAAGCATTAGTTTTGATAAATCAGCTGCGATAATTACAAGATTTATTCACTACCATCAATTAAGAGAAGTGCACATGACTTTACGTACACCCCAAACAATAATCGGGGGGTAACGAACGATTCAGGTGTAACCGCGAGCGGGATACGCAACCCTACTGCTCATTTTTCATTTTTCTTTTAATGGCAGGGGGACGTATGAGGACCCATAATCAGCTGTGACTATATCGTAAACGTTAAGTATTCTTTTAAGAAAACTATGTAAATCCCATGGTAAAATGTCCGGAACCAATGCCCCTTTCTATCTCAAGTCAGTCATCCGTCTGCTCTCATAAAACTCACTGAAACACATAAAACATAATATTAACATCAACACACAAACAGAGCATAAATAAATAAAACGATTTAAATCAAGTCTTCGCTCTACCCTGCTTGCCTGTCGAATGACTAAACCTACAAATCTGTGCACGAGGAAATCTTGATTTCCGCACCATTGGACATATATCACCTTCAAAAACCTGTATAACCAGTTTATTCATTCACACAACGATAATAAATACATTTATGTTTTATATTCCATTACATTTTATGACAAACATAAATTATTTATCATCTAACCATTTAGAATAAAAACAAACACATTTGTTTAGGTGTCATGACAAGCAGGGTATTTTATCGACAAAAAAAGAACGGGGCAAAAAAAACAACGCACAACTAACAACATACAACACCAAGTACCATATATATTTACAAATCCAAACGAGAAGAAACAATTGTTTGTGTTTCATCCGAATCTCTCACGCGGTGATCCTAAGCGCCAACAGTCTTCCACTGCCCATGCTTTTTTAACACTATCAGATACACCGCTATTTGCAACAGCAGTTGCTTCCCCTGACCGAAATTAATGCAACCCGTAAACATTAGGTTTAAGTCAAATTTCACGAAAGATGTGGTGCAAAATATCTAATTGTCTACTGTAACTCATCTGCTTTGAGCCAACTAAAATGTATTTATTCATTTTCTTACCATTTGTTATGTTTCTAAACGAAACATATATTGCAATATCTAGAATAGTTTCAACCAAGATACATGTTTTTAAGTAGAAGACAGGGCATAAAACTGCATTTGTTTTACAAAATGTCAAAACCTGTTCGCCCTTGCACAATTGAACCATTTTACTATTGAAAATAATAATTATAGCACAATCCTCAAAAATCTTGTATCGCATCCTTTCAATTCAAAGTCCCAAAACCGCCAAACCTCCCAAAAAACGCACCAAACACACCGTTTCACATCTCACATCAAAGAATCAAAGCCTCTACACATCCGCTTTAGTCACTAAGCACCTCCGAACCAGCGGCCCAGAATTGGCCCTTTCCAATCCATCATCAGAAAACACAACCAGACCAGAATAACAACGACCACACGATCCCACAACCCCATGAGCCCACGAAATGCCACACACAATAGCGTCTACCCCAGAGGCAGACAGACACGAAACACACACACCAACATTTTTAATTGACTTTCTGTAACAAAACCGTTTCCCTTGCTTTCTTTTTTGCAAGTATTTTCCAATTTGAAATAAATATTACCCTTGCTATCTTTTTTGCAAGTATTATACTTTTAAAACTATTATTTTTAACCCTTGCTTTCTTTTTTGCAAGTACTGTTTTTGCTTTCTTTTTTGCAAATATTCCATTCCTCGTGTACTGTACACGACTTCGTAAGCACCAGGTGCAAACGGACATACACCAACATGGTTTCTATACATACTTAATGGCTATACAAAAACAACATCCATTGAATCATTTCTACACATATAAACACGTGAAAAATCCCAACTATACCATAAGTATAGCAAAACAGTCAAACCATTCATATCACTGTTTCACATATAAACGACATATAGTATAGTTAAATTCGAATAGCAAGAACATTTCTTGAAAAAGGTCTTGAACTGAAACAGAGTGGTTATTACTCATACAAATAGTTTGCCCTTTGTCAAACACAATAATATCATTCTCAAAGTGCATTTGTACATTACCAGCCTCAAATAAGAATGGCGAAAATGCTGCACTAGGCCATCTGTGTACCACCAAAACGCCATATGCGTTGCATTCTAGAAAGTGCAAAATTGTTTTTACGAGATAAATAGGGGCATCAACCAACTCAAATCGGCACCCCAAAACTGTGTAAAGCAATCTGCTTCTGTTTCAAAATCAAAGAATTTTGAAGTATATCTTTAAGTATTTCCATTTTTAACAGTAGCCAAGCGATCAATCAAAATCGGACCCGAGCTACCATTTAAATACTCAAAGAAATCTCGTGAGATTTACCATTCATCTGTATTGCTCATTTTACTTATACTGGCAACGGAGTTTAATTCTCTTGGAATCCATTGTATTTCTAGTCCTATATTCATCTTCAAACGCATACTAAAATGCTTAGTGCTAGATCATGTTACTCAATTTTAGAACTTCCTACCTTTACCAACTTTACACGTGATTCAGAGTCAGAAAACCTCTTAACAGCCCCCCACCCTTAAAAAAAAATCCCATAGGCACGAAAAACTAGAACTACTCCATTAAGTATTCTATAAGTAGAACTTGTATTGCAATCGTCATTTGACCATATATCGTGAAAAATAAAACCTGACATATCAACAATATAAGCCCCACCGGCAAACCCACTTGCAACACTGTAAACTTTTAAAACTTCGACACATCTAGTTTTACTAAAATGTCTTGATTGTATGCCATCTATGCGACCTAACCAAAATCTAAATTCGGAAATAAATAAGCTATCTGGTTCAAGGGCTATAACTCTATGTATTGACGGTCTAGAAACGATTTCAGAATAAAGATATCTAGTCTTTACCTACCCAGACTACCAATAACAGGCATCATTGAAACAATTTTCCCCGTACATCTAGCTAAATCCCTTGCCGAAACCATTGGCATGGAAGAAAATACCTTTAAAAGAGTATTTTTAAAATCAGTTATTCTTCTATCGAGAATTTCAAAAGAAAACATTTGGCTATCCCAGATTAATCCTACCCATTCTAGCCTCTGAACTGGTACTTATATTGACTTGTCCTCATTGATCACAAATCCAGCTTCCGGCTTCATTCAAGGCTACACTTGATTGACTAACAACATGAGGGATGTCTTTTAATTCTTCAATACAGCCAGTATTTTACATATCCTGCACCGACTCGTTAATATCTGCTAATCTATCTGCTTTAAAGCTGATTGGTTATTTACAGATACACATTTTTCAGGAAATTATAAGAATGGTAATGCGTAAGCGCCGACAATACAGTCAATTATATCAGGATTGGCACCAATGATTTTCCGAAAAAAGGACATGCCTCTTTAAACTACATTTTACAAGAGAAAAACGTGAGAAATGATACTTTTCTTCACAATGTGCGTATTATATGTAAACCAAATACGTCAAACAATTCTCCTCTATCCCCGAGGGCCTACCTTCTTGACCGCTACCACGTGGTCGCTACGTGTGTCCATTTACTGTGCCAGTCCTGTCCCCGCCGGCGAAGCGATCTCTCCTCTCATCCTGACTGTCCATATTAATAAATTACCAACGCCAATACGACACAAAAATAAATCAAATTTCACAGTGAAATGTGGTTGAGAAAATAAATAAAACGATTTAAATCAAGTCTTCGCTCTACCCTGCTTGCCTGTCGAATGACTAAACCTACAAATCTGTGCACGAGGAAATCTTGATTTCCGCACCATTGGACATATATCACCTTCAAAAACCTGTATAACCAGTTTATTCATTCACACAACGATAATAAATACATTAAATAAGCACGAAGGCATTATAGTTGGACAAAATAAACCGCCATTGTAAGGTTCGCGATATAATTGATCAGATATAAAATCGTTCATAAAGTATTCAAAATGAAATGTTGTTAACAGGGTTTTATTATTTAATTGCTTTGTCTAACTCTGGAAACACACACACACACACACACGCGCGCGCACGCACGCGCACGCACGCACGCACGCACGCACACACACACACACATATATACATATATTTATATGTATATATATATATATATATATATATATATATATATATATATATATATATATATATATATATATATATATATATATATATATATATATATATATATATATATATATATATATACTTATATACTTTTATTTCCTCCAGGGGAGGAGAGCAGAACATATATACAGCAAGCATGCAATCAGAATTAGGTACTGTTTCACAGCACATTGTATGTTATAGTGACATATACTGCAGACTATAGCAGAACATACAATATATTGAAGTAATGAATAGGTACATTAACAATATACATTTTGACAATTGACAGTATCACCATAAAATAACATAAACAATTTAAAACACTTGAACTTTTAAAAGCTGAAAAACAGCAATCGTAATCGAAAACTATGAGAAGCGCCCATTTTCATTTTCAGAGCTGAGTTTCAGCAACGATATTGTTTGCCCAAAGGCGTTCATTTACATTAGTGTCGTAAACCGGAATATTGAAAATATCCGATGCGATTGAACACACGTTCCCACAGCCGCTTTCGCTGTGCATCATTGGTGGTACAGAAGCACATCAAATGTACAGATATGTTATCAACTATAAGGTTACGCAGGTAACAGTTTTGAGAGAATGGGCGTGACGTCACTAATCCGATACAATTTATTTCAATCGGGGTTGCATTTGATATACACATACAGTGGTCTGTGGAAATACTTTTGTGCAAACCCTGCATGTGTTTTATACAGAATCTATGTGCAGATTCTAACCGAGCTACATCACTTGCTGCACAGTTATTCCGGAGTTCACAATCGTACATTGCCGTCGGAAGGACGGCTGTCGTATATATCGTCATCAATGTATTTGCACTTACATTTTCGCGGCTAATACCAGTACCACATATGTTGAAATATGTTCCACGTAATTTTACACTTGCTTCCTGGATAGATCCCTTTGTTGCCAGCGCACTGTCGCAAACAATCCCAAGATATGTGCATTTTTCTGCGATATGAATCTGGTCAGGACCCAGTTTTAATGAATGTTGGTGCTTATGTCCCTGTTCATTAAAAACAGCAACAGCGCATTTACTAGGGTTGTACAAGAATCTCCATTTCTTCGAGTATTCGTAACAAATGTTTAGCATACGGTCAAGTCCATGCTGTGAAAAAGAAACAAGCACCATATCGTCGGCGACTGTCGGAGCACACACATTTAAATCGTACAGGCACACACCATTTTTACTATTCATAAGTTCCGTTATTAGTCCGTCAATGTACACAAGGTACAAGAGCGGCGAGCTCTTACCGCCCTGTCGAGTACCATGGAGTACCGGAAGTTCACATGAGTGCAATCCCTGGTAGCGTACCCGACTTTTTGTGTTACGGTACATATCTCTGAAAGCTGCTAGCGAGTTGTTATCAAACCGAAGGCGCTAATGGATCATTATTTAATGCTAGCAGTTTGTGGAATAGGCCCTCATGCAAAACTCGGTCAAAAGCTTGTCGAGCGTCCAGGTAGCATAAATAGACTGAGGATGAGTTTTCTCGATCGTAGTGTAAGCATTCACGGAGCGCGAAACTCGTCATTGAGCAGCCCAGCTGGTCTTGGAAGCCCCCTTGCAGTCTGTTTAACTGATTCAGTATATTAGTCTTACAGCGGTCTAAAAGTATCATTTCATAGAGCTGTAATAAACGTAATGATAATGTTATTGCCCTGTAATTATTTGGATCATCTTTTCTTTTGTTACCTCCCTTATGTAAGGTAATTATTTCTCCTTCCTTCATTTTATCGGGAATATGCCCGCTTTGCAACATCTGTGTATACATGTGAGACAATGGCTCCGTTAGTATAACAACACCGAATATCAAGTGTTCGTGCATAATCCTATTGGGCCCACTAGCTTTACTTTTTACCAACGTGTGTATGCATGACAAAATGATGCTGGGTGTACAATAGCTGTGGAGTCAAGGACCATATTTTTAAATGACTCTTCAATTTCGATCGTCACAGTCAGTTTCCACTTATCGTCGAACTGCGGAATATTCGTCGGAGTGTAGAGATCTGCAAAATATTGACCCCACTGATGTACAATATCCTCCCGACTTCTATACACAGTTCCATTGAACACACGTCCGTCGCCGATTTGTGTTCGATTACCTCTTTACCTGGCATTCACTTTTTTCCAAACGTTCATGGTATCTGACTCTGCTGCCGTTTCTAGCTTGCGGTCGAGACGTTGCATGTAAGACAATGAGGTCCGTCTGTGTTCCCCGTCTAAATTCAGCCTTCCGAGACTTGTAATCACGGTACACTACCGATCAGTTCCCCCGGGGTCGTGCTTCGCGACACCAGATATCTCGTGCACTCTTTGCACGTGCATGTAGAGCGGAAAGTTCCTCAGTCCAGTAGGGTTTTAAGTATGTCTTAAACGTTTTCTTTGGAAATGCATTGTCCGCACTCGTACGAAGTATGCTTGGCATACATACCATCACTTTCCATATACTGCAATATATCATCTCCAACTGCTTGCTTGAGCATATCGTTGTAGCATTTGATGTTTAGATCATTCGCTTTCTTCCAGTTGATACAGCTCTGTGTAGCACTCTTTTCAATTACATCAAAATAGTCACAGCTACAGTTGAGGCAGCAACGTATAGGTCGATGCCTAGACACGTTTAAACAACAATCATCTGCCATTGTATAATACTGAATACAGTCTGAATTTTCAATAGGCACAAACACATAATCAAGTACAGACATAACGCTTCCGTCGTATGAGACAAACGAGTGCATTGCACCACGCCTAGAATTAGTCACGTTAGCTGCTGTTAAGTTACAGTCATGTACAAATTTCATAAAATTTCTATCTCTGCTATTATAAGTGTTTGCACCAGCAAGTTTAGCGTTAAAGTCTCCCATAAAAATAGTCACGCCTTTATCACAATAAAGATTATAGAAGTCATACAAAGTAAGCAAATAATCGTAGAAAAAGTCAACGGGATGATTACTACATGGCATATAAACCTGGAAAATAAAGAAATATTTACAGAGATACAAATGCATTTGAATACCAACTATTCGGTCATCATCAATAGATAAGGGTTGTATATATGCATCGTGACGTTTGTGCAATAAAGCGAGACACCACCCTTACCCGTTAGCCTATATGAAACATTATCATGCTTACAACAAACAGTATGATGTTTATAATCGCCTATAGCGGTGTCCATGAAGTGCACGTTTTTTTGCTAAAAGCCAGTGTTCAGATAGTCCTCACACATCTATATTACCGTTAATCAGTATATCACTAAGGTAAGCAGCGATGGACACGAGCCCTGTGACGTTCCACGTTAGTAGATTTAAGTCAACCATCATTATAATAAAGTAGATGTGATAACAATATTCATAACCCTGTCCTATGATAGCCGCGTCTAGTCAACATCTGCTGAGATTGCACAATAGCGATTCAACGTCACAATACTGTCTGAAGGCATCCGTGTTCGGAATCTAGGTGGTTGGTCCATCGACCCCTTAAATCGGTGTGTGTAGTCCTGGGTCATTGACCAGTGACCCCCATTGTCATAGCGCGACCCAACGGGTGGCTCGAGTTGAAGGATGATTTCGTTGAGCGTCTCTTGGCATCCACGGTTTACATTTTACATAGTCCGGGCAGAAGTTGTTTGTGAGTACAAACCCTGCTTGATCATTGGCAGTCAGAGTAAGTTTGAGCAGCACTTTCCGAGGGTTCTTTCGCAAAGGACAGACTCTCATAGATCTCACGTGTGGCCTTTTTTGTTCTAGTACAGTCTTTAAGATGTCCGTGTTTACTCGACTGCTCAATCCGAGCACACAGAACCGCTTAACACGTCTGGTTTCAACCCGCCGGAAGTCACCTGCTGATTGTGTGTCAGCATCATCATTTCTTATTGTTACCCTGACAGGGATGTGTTCACCAGTAAGCTTCGTATGTGATTTTGTATTGGGTCGTTTATGGATACTGTCCACACAATCCTCTGTGTTTGTATGTGTCCGGCTGCTAGAGGGTGTGTTTAAGTCTCTCGCATCGCAATAACAGTTTGAATCATTTATGTTCTCCGACTCCAGTTTTACCTCTTCATTCCTCACTCGGTCTTCAACCTCTACTATTCTAGAAACAAGGGAGCCAGGGAGATTCCTCATGGCCTGGAGTGTCGTTGTTGACACAGAGTTAATGACATTCGGACAATTAAGAATGTCCGTCTTGATATTCAGATTACCAGTTTTGATAAGTTCATCTGTTCCGACCTCAAGTTGTCACTAATATGTAGAGATTGTTTAATACAAAGTACGCTTGCCTGTAGTGAAGTTACCGTGTCCTTTATAATAGCCAGTTCTTGTAAACATTGACATCTCTCAGATTTTTGACGTACGGCTGGGGCTCTTTTATTATGATGTCGATGGACGGATAATTTTCTTGCCTTACCAGAACTTATCATATTTTTAATGATACTGTAGTAACCCCCTTCAATAACCTCAATTATCGAGTGAATGTCATGTACTAATCTGATAGCCACTGATTCACCAGAACGTGTGTTTACTCTACGCCTTAGTTCAGAGTTTTGATTGAACGGGAAGTCTAGATTCACTTGTTTCAAATGTTCAAAGTATTTGCAGCGAATACGATCAAGGTCAGACTCGAACGATGCATACTCACGAACAATACGCTGAACACACATATCTCGTGGGTACTCCTTAAACAAGTTTACAAGTGACTGGAGTTCCTATACATCTCGAAAATCAACCTCGTCAGTATAGTCCTCACAATCACTATGTTGGCTGGTGACGTCATGCCCAATTGAATGCCCATCGGAAGACAGGAGCTGGTCCGATCGATGATCGATAATCCCTGTGTCCGAGGGCTGTTGAACTTACGGTCGATCCAGCGAAATCGCACTCCGATTTATATCACAATACGGTGGCCCGTCGTGAGCTGTTGTCCGGTAAACCAAATCGATAACTAGTTTCTATCCAATCCACATGCACACACAGACAAAGAAAATATGCAAAATGTCAAATATCATATAAAGTCTTGCACAAACCGTGTTTTTAACTATCTACTCCGATAAAATACACTTTGCTACTTATGTTAAATATCTTGTCACACAATTTTACAAGCTCAAAATATTTTAATCCTTGACAAAAACACTCGCGGTCAAACATGAAAGTTTTACTCTTGCGCATGCGCATACATTATCATCACCAAAAGTATAACTAGAACAAAGTTATTCTGCCTCGATATTGTTGCAATAAAAAGTTATGTTGCAAAGACTTTCAAAAAGATATTTAAAAATCTTCAAATTAAATGTAATGACTGCTTAGCTTATTCGTTTTTGAGGAATTAAAAACAAATCTCGTTCTTTTCTTTAAGTTTGTAATGTCAGTCAATTAAGTCAGCGGCATGCACATCCCTTCTTTTCCGTATTAAATCTTTGTATTTAAAGTGTCCTAAAGTGTTTTAATTTGAATAATACAGATACTAAAATAAAATAATATATATATATATATATATATATATATATATATATATATATATATATATGTATTATACATATATATATATATATATATATATATATATATATATATATATATAGTTTGTCTTTGAAGTGCGTTGGAGGACATGTATGTGTTACAGAACGGAAGCATTTTATTGACAGTAACCTATACTCGTTATTTTTAATTAATTATTTATGATTTAATGATTTAATAAAATCTCAGTTAAGTAAAATTTAGTATACACTACAATGACTTATTAACCTTAATCCAAATGCTATGATATGCCATGTATCAATCGCTTACTGTTATATAAGATCTTTATTACAATACAATAGTTTTTATTTAATAGAGTTACATTCTCCGTTATGTCCATAAAATATAACTCATACTTTCCAGATTTAACTGTTAAAGCGTACATTGTTTTGGATGTATGCATACCAAGCTTTGTATTGACATTGACAAAGCATTGTTTAAAATGTTTAAGTTGATACTTGATTATCCCATGAAAGGCGCATTGTGGGACCAACGCCATTATCGGAATTGAATCCCGACATAAACATTGGACAAAAAGACAAGACATGTTATCTTCAGTTCATTAGTGGCGGAAATCTTACAATTGGCAAGGGACAGTAAGGAGTACACGAAAGTCATAAGGCCAGAATGCTGGCTCACTTATTACGTGCGTGGATATTTGCATGTTTTACAAATGCATTTACCTCGGCAATTGATTTAGCAAGATTTGGCGAGTGCCCTTCATTTACATGTTCCTGACACTCGAAATATGGCTGTAGGATTTGTTTCCACTTGCTCTTTAAACTAACTTTGTATGGCATAAATTTATATAAAACATTTCAGCAAGCTTGTGTATCTCTTGCTATTTGCCATTGTAGCGTAACACATAATCGAATAACACCAATGCAAAGTAATTATGTTTGAGTATCAACTGTAATAATAAAATCAATTCTGAATTTTAAAATGTTTATGCAAATTATGATTTTAACAAAAAGCTTTGATTATGAACACGAAAATAAAAAAAACTCTATATACACCTACGTTTTATAAATTAAGTTGTGGCTGCATCAATAATCCAATCTGAATCAATATTAGCATCCAATGTAGATAAACAATATATTTATCTATGAACAGTTCGATATATACGGAATATTACGCTAGTCAATTCGCCTCGAGTGTGATGCGAAATAGCACAAGCCACGAGAGTGATACAAACTCTTGGAACAATTGACTAGCGTAATATTCCTTTTATTATATACAACAACTAACGAAAACAGTTAACAATTGTATTGTTTACGTTAACAAAACTGACAAAACAATGACTAAAACGGTACGCCATAGTTTTTAAGACGCATATGAATACAGTTTATGTAAATTAACGTGCAAACATTCGAACCGGGAAAACACAGGTTTCCGACACGCTTACCTTAATGCCATCGTTAATCCAATGTTTATAACAATTAAGTTGACAACTTTAATCTGATGTTTATAACAAAAACGTTGAAACGATATGCACTTCCACATCTATTCTTCCATGTCTTTATCGAAACTTAGTTTAAACCATACTATTTTAATGTATTCCTGTCGAAATAAACATTTAAGCATAATAAACACACACTCCAAAATACGTTTTGAATGAGTTCGATATTTTTAACAAAAAGTTTACTGTTAAAAAACACCACGTCCGACATGTCCTTAAATTCCAGAGAGTTTAGATAAAACTATTGTGTTTCGTCACAGAAATGACGTCACACGATGTTCTACGTAATATATAAATATTTATATTTTCGGTGCGCGGAATGTGACGTCATTAAATGGGTCGAAGTAGTCCGGCTAGTATGGTAATACGGAATTTGAAACAGCGAGTAGCGTAATACGGGATTTTTTATTTCAACGATCGATACAACCTGTATTTTGTTAAATGCATTAAACAGGTATATAATAAAACAGTATATTTATTATTACACATTTGATCCAATTTTATAACAAATAATTATTATATCCATGTACCACGTGCATTTGTTCACAAAATTATATACATCCATTTAATATATGAGAGGGTTGTGTTGCATAAACAGACAATCAAGCTTGATATTACGTACAGTTTTATCAGAACAGTTAGACTTTTTGCTGAATTCGTGAGATTGAAACCGACAATTGTAACATTTGTTAGAACTTTAAAAATTATATTATTTGAGAATGCTTATAAAATTCCATAACATGACATACCTATTACTACTGCAAACATAATTAAAGTCAACTTAGTGAAATACTTTGGTCTTACCTGTATTATTGTGTCGTCGTTCAGAGGTATTTTGTCGTGGTTCCGAGTTAAACTACAGTCATATAATAAAGTAAACTGGTTGTAGTGAGACGAAAAACAGCTCAACAGACGATTTGAAACAAACAATTCACATTGCACGTATTTCAAGCTTAAGAAATAAGTTTATTAAAGGTATATATAGACGGTTTGCTATTTAAATTAATAAAAATAATTAAATGTTAAGCAAGATTGGGATGAACGATATTGTTATGTCTTTCACTGGATAAACATTTTACACACATATATATTATTTGTTCTGTTCACTTAAATTCTTCAAACTACAGAATCGTTATAGCTGCACTTAAATGACTACTGGTGCGCTAAATGTTCGCACATGTTTACAAACCCTACTGTATGTCAAAATACAGCAACTAGACTTGGTAACTGATGTTTCGGAATCATTCGGTAGAAAGTATGCCCATTAAGCGAGTGGCACTTAAATAAAACCTGACATTTAAGAATACATTAAACATATAGGCCTTTGGCTTCGCATCAAGAAATCCATTTTAAGACATAAGCGTAAGAAACCGCGTTTTGACGTTTTGGGCAAGTTTGTAAATCCATTCTTAGCTATAAGCGTAGGGAACGTAGGAAAACCGCATTTCCACATTAAGAGCTAGTACGTCTAAAACATAATCTATATCTCATAATTGTTATATTGTTGAAGAAATCAAGATAAATACATAAATGAATTATGCTTTCATATTGCGCATGAACTTAGATTATTTGTCAAACCAATTTTGTCTATAAGTGACGTGTTAATACTTCCCCTTTGGGAAGCGTGCTCCAATTTAAACAAGCAGGCAACCGTTTTATTGCAATTGCGTTCGACAGCAAAGCGAGACAAATAAATTGATGCTCCGAATGCGTGGAAAGAGATTGTAAATGATATTTTTGTGCTTTTACAAATTTATATCACACGTCTTCTAGACACGTGCAGATTTTCTTTATTATTTACTGCATTTAAGTCGAAATAAAAAAAAATAGCGATTCACTAATAAACATATCTTTAATCATATTTGCGAAGATAGAACAAGTTTAAATGTTGTGTTCAAGACTCAGTTATATAATATTCTTTCAAATAAATCGCAAACGTTCGCAACATATCGTCAAAGTTCATTTACAGCCAGGAGTTTGTTCAGAAAACAAAGGCGAGTTAAAAGCTACAATATGAAATCCAACCAGGCCAAGTCCGCAAAAACAAATAAAAACATTCAGTGTTTTGTTTAACCACTAGAAATTAATACATTTTGTACTCTCAAAAAATGCATAAAACTAACGGTTTATATGGATATATATTATCCCCCCCCCCCCCCCCTCTGGCATTTGAATAATTATGGGCAATTGAGTAAGCAGATTTGATCATTTTCCGTTTAAATGGGTGTTAAACGAGTGACAGTGGATACACATCTCATAAACCTTGTATATGTGTGGGCATAAGTGTGCTTATTCTTTCAAAATTGTCATGAAATGCCGTTTGTTTTTAAATCTGTTACAACTTGAAGATTTGGTCTGGCAGTTTGTTGGTTTTGCGAATATCGCCTTAAAGTGGAACTATACCAAAACGTGCATGGTTTTTAAAAATAAGTTTTAATGCCGTCCATTACACGAATTGACGAACCTATAAGAAAAGCTTTTCAATGTTTCAACATTGAGTGCGTTTTTATCATCAATGTCTTTCCATTTAAAACATACAATTGACAAAATTAATACATAGAAGTGCTTATTATTTTCAAATTTCCCGGAGGAACCAGATGTCTTTAAGGAGAAAAAGCAAGCAAAATACACAATAACAAAGATTAAATGTAAGTTTACTTTAACTTTAAGTTTGACAATACATACATGTATATATTAATTATATTAAACAGCAGTTGCTTTATAAAGTCTATATTCGCTATGTCTAATACATTCATTGTTCCCCAATATTTATTTTATTTTAGAATTTGTCATTCCGATGTCAATTACATCCCGTGAATGGCATCCGTAAAGTTGCTTTTCACGAGCTATTTTTTCCATATTATTGCTTATGCTTGTTCCCGAGATTATGAATATAACAGTCGTACCGTAAGGTTTTGTTTTGATGTTTTTTAATGCAATCTACAAAACGCTTTGTAAGTTATCAATCGTGTATTGAGCAAATGACAAATGCTTCAAGACTTTATCTTGCTATTTGTTGTGATTCTGGACGAACACGTGTAAGTTATATTTAAGAATAATTTTCATCAGATTAATGATTTTAGAACGAACGGTTTAACACGATTATATTAATAATGTGGTTATTAGGAATATAGCGATGTCAAAACGACTAAGTGCCAGTCGAGAGCTACCCTTTCCCTCTAGAAAACTGCAACGTCTTTCGCGACACTATTATTTGTATACTCCCGAAGAATTGGTGTGGTCATATTTTAGTCCTCCCGTCCGAATTTTATGTTGATGGTATTAAGATAGCATGTGTCTGAAACGACAGTGTTGTTCAAAACGAATTTCCTCGTTAGTCGTTTTCGTCCTACGTAATGCTCGTCCTTTCATCCTAAAGTCAACATGTCCGTCCGTTAGTAACACTTCGTTTCCGCGTAAAATGTCAAACACAGAAGATCCGTATTTAATTTAGCTTAATATACAGCATCCCTTGAGGGTGGTGGATGCCCCTCTTTGTAAAATCGTTACAGTCCAATATTTGATCGGGGAATTGTTGCCCTTATATTGTTTATCATGCATTTTCTAATAAATTTGACAACATAATTTATGCACATTTATTTTAGGGTCGAACACAGGACTATTGTCAGATGGTTGCGAAATGTAGTTTGTGTCAGGGAAAAGTTGCATGATTTTTTGCCGCGTTAAATCTCTTACACTTTTGATCTAGATGAAACGATACTTAATGTGAACCACTCATATTGAATGGGCTTTTATGTTATAAATTGTATACATATGAATATACAGTTTATGCTTCATTTACATGTTTCTACTTTAGATAATTAGTGTGTGAGATCTAACGCGTTAATAAACAATGTCAATAACTCCATGTAAAATCACGTATGCGGCACGACATGTTGAAGAAATGGTCTTCAAATTCTGAGAATTAATTCCTGCAATATCGCGAGTAAAAATAAAATACATACAAAATGCCATTGTATTAATAAAAAAGAAATAAATCCATATCCATTGACTGACAAACTTTCCGCTAAATCATTTCAAACATAATAATGTTTAAGCAAATAGCCATAACGTATACAAGTAAGCAAGTGCAGACGGTAAATAAGATGAACATTATACATTGTAAACTCAGTCACACGAATGCGTGAATTTTACATATTATAAGTTATACACATGCACTACATGCTAATTAAGTTTGCAAAAGGGGATGTACTTTGTTTATGTTGATTGAAACTGTATTGTATGTATTGTAAAAGCCTGCAATTGTTGTTATTTTATCAGAATATAATTATGAAATGAAATGTCCATTGAAGCGGAAAGTGTAGTCCCGAATTAGCTTTTGCGGACTGTATAGGAGATATGGGACAACACTTTTTGCACATACGTTACGGCCAGCTGTTTACGATCGCTGTCTATGTTTTATATTGATATTGGTATGCTCTCGGTAAAATGGATCATATAAAAGCTTTTGTGGCACATATAGTGAATTTCCATGTGTGAACATTTTACGCGCGATCTATCGTATGAGCCATATGAACATAAAATAGGCGTCATTTACATTGCATTATGAACTATACATTTTGCAGGTTATTTGCTGTCTATTTCGGTACTGGTCAATACATTTACATTGTATAACCTATTTTACAGGATCCGTTTAGGATAATACATCACTCGTAGTGTCTTGATTATTTGATTTTTAACGCTGCAATAGGTCAATTCCTGGAATCGTGTCCCTTATTGGTTTGCTGAAACTATCGTCATGTGTTTTTCCCTTCAAACGTACGAGTTATTCGAATTGAGGAGTGACAATCTTTAAACAAAGATCTCATTTAGCTGGCATATAGGGATTGCGGTGTTTAATAGTGTAATCTATTATAATGACTATTTGCCTAAATGTTTTAACTCGAAAGTATACATCAGTTATTTATGGTGGCTAAATTTAAAAAAGGGAAAACTTCAAAGTTGCACCATTTATCTTTAAGGTCGTGTTTTATCGCTTAGAATTTCATTTTTCTGTTTAATCGTACAGAATAACTTGCAATCAATTTCAATGCAAGGAAATCAAAACAGTAATTTACGATATACCCCAAAACAGTCGATACAATAGCACGAATGTTAATTGAATAACAGATTAAGTTAATGCCCAGGCACTACAAGCCTTTACGAGAAGATTGATTAAGTTTATTTTGTGTCGAGGGGACGTGTTATTTTCGAACGAACAATTATTTAAATTGCCGGAACCTTAGTCATAGACACTATTCCTCCTACGAAAACCACTGTCTCGTCCTGATATGATGCAAATACTTTTTTTTGCAGATTTGTGTCCTTGACCGGAAAATCCATTAGCTAGCAACAGGTAAATACAGCAAACCCACACTCTATTAACCTAAATTATATCAAGCTTGAACATATTTTAATCAAGACAAGCTTATATTAATTAAACAGCATGAGAGTTTTGTCAATGTGATTAAATTATGAGTTTCCAAAAAAAATAAAAATAAAATAAAGACATATATCATTGGATATATATTTTGATATACTACTACTAGTAATGGATTTGGGCTTAAAAATAGAGTTTCGATTAAAGATGCATTATATTTGTTATGTTGTTTTGTCTTTATGTCGTTTGTAATAAATATGACTTTTTGCTGTAAAATGTGTTTCAATAGGAATAATATAATTGTTACATCATATAATTGTTACATCATTATTATAAAACTCTCATTTCATACTACAACTTAATTTGATAAAAGTTGATATTATATGAAAAATAAATGTGTAAGATTGAATAAATGTCGGTGATAAATGTCTGCAAAAATATGTTCATAGTTTCGCGAACCAATTTGAGATATTATTGCATTGTTAATGTCTTGGAAATGACAGGGCACCAAAAATATTAGATATGAAGACGAATGGATTGCTGCCAACTGATTACTTTTCTTCTCAGTCGGTTTCGTGGTGATTGCATTATTCCACCAAACGTTCCAGACATAATTGTGTATTCTGAACCGAACACTAGCTAACGTGTTATGTTCAATTCGGAAGAAACAGTGTGCCTAAAAAGTAATCGTATGCGCCAGTGCTCATATCTAATACAAGTATTAATTTTGCGTTGTTTCTTTTATCGGCTGTCTAGTATTCAAACGTAATTGATTGTATATTAATATCATACTCAACTGACTAAAAAGGTTAATATCAGGAAATTGCATACTACTTAGTTTTGGGCATTTTGCTCGTATTTGCTAATAGCGTTGCATTATGAAATATCTCGTTAAGTTTCTGCCTTTATGATATGAAAGTTTTTCTTGTGGAATAAAAATATATGCATAAAACTGTTCATTTATTACCAAACAAAATTCATCAACCACGACATTATCAACAACATATATTTACATCGACTTCAACTTTACGTGTGCTTTCTTTCATGTTTATTCGAATATTTCAAAATAATTCGTCTGCTTGCTCACTCGTGGATACATTATTTCAGAGCCATAGTTTTACTTTCTTAAACGCATCTTGGAACGGGTCTTGACGACACAAGAGGATATTCTATGAAGATATTTATCACCATTAAGAATTGTAATTGTCAAAATCGCATTTGATTTACGACTGAGCATAATACAGTACACACTTTCTAATCATATCGGGAAGAACGTCAATGTATGAATGCAACAACAAAGCCGGCAGTACTTAAATATTCTCGACTTTCCAATGGACCAGAATGCCTTGCAAACGGATGACGTCCGGTTGCAACGTTATTCCTTTACTGCCGATGTTTAAACAAATTGTTAATACATCTTGTTAGGTAATAATATCAATCATCATTAAAAATTATTTAAAAAATATAATCTTTTGATGTGTTTATGATTTATTTTTATATGTATAATATTGATTTTGATGTGCTGTCAGCCGTATGAACACGTGCTTTATTATAAATTTTCAATTGAAATATAGTTAATGCATTTGTACAATACTAATATGTTTGTTGGTATAGTAAACCCCAATGTCAGGACATATGAATGATGATAATTTGTGGAGTGTTTATTGATTCTTTTATATGTATAAATACCAAAATTTGCAAATTCATAAATTCACAGATTAATCTTACTTTGTGAACTGCTATATTGGAAACTAAAGAAATTTATAAGTTTCAGTTTGTAGGTAAGGTAACATTTTTGCGTCATTAAACTAGTGTTAGCTTTGTGCTGCACATCATTTTACGATGAATGGTGATAACTGAATGCGTATTCATTCGTACAACAACTTTAATTAAAACAAGTTGACATTATATTGATAATGAATGTGTAAGATTATATAAATGTCGGTGATTTAAATGGAACACTATGTTCAAAGTTTCGCGAACCAGTTTGAGATACTGTTGCAATGTAAATGTCTTGGAAATGACAGGGCAAAAAATAATTATTGGATATGAAGACGGATGGATTGTTGCCAACTGATTACTTTTCTTCTCAGTCGGTTTCGTGGTGATTGCATTATTCAACAAAACTTGCAAGACATAATATTGTATTCTGAAACGAACACTCGCTCACGTGTTATGTTCAATTCGGAAGAAACAATGTACCTCATATGCGCCTGTGCTTGTATCTAATTCAAGTATTAATTTGGCATTGTTGAAAGTTTCGTTCGTCGGCTGTCTAGTGTTCAAAAGTAATTGTCTGTATTTAATATAATACTCAAATGACTGAAAATGTGCACATCAGGTAACTGCATACTACTAGGTTTGGGGCATTTGCTCCGATTTGTTAAATAAATAGCGTCGCATTATTAAATATCTCATTTTGTTTCTGCTTTTTATACGTATGGCATGATAGTTTGTCATGTGACATAAATATTTAAGCATATATATAACCTAGTTAATTTATTACCAAACAATACTTCAAAAACCACGGCATTATCAACAAAACATCAAATTCAATTTTACAATTCCACTCGTAGATATATTGTAACTGGGCAGATATATTGTAACTGAGCCATAGTTTTCACTTGCTCATACGCAGCTTGCGACGTGTCTGGATGACACAAGAGGGTATTCGATGAAGATATGTTTCACCATTAAGAGTAAAGATTGTCAAAGTCGCATTTCATTTACTACTGAGCATGCTACAGTACACAGCTCCTACTTATATTGTAAAGAACGTCAACGTATGATACAAAAACACAGCCGTCTGTACTTTCGCTAAATATTTTTAACTTTTCAATAGACCAGAATGCCATGAAAACGGATGACTTCCGGTTGCAACATTATTCCGTTACTGTTGTTGTATGAACAAATGTCAAATATTGTTTTAGGCAAAAAATATTGATAATCATTCTGAAAACCAAACATGATATTCACAAATTTTAAAATAAATGCTTTTACTTTGTTTGTCTTTTATTTATTAACAAATTGTGTACACACAACAAAGCAATATTAGGAATTGTGATATGTAAAAAAGACAATTAGTGAGAATATTTATAATATAAATATAAAATAACATTTTATCGTAACATATGTTTGTTAATATTATTACTTTCACAAACAAAGTCTTGGTTAATAGAACCATCATTTTGATACTAATCTGCCATGACAGTTAGGCATATCTGAAGGGTTACAAAATGCAATCTCAAACAAACAAATATGCATCATTTGTTGTCTTGACATTTTAAAAGATAAATAAGAATTGCAACATGAATAGTTATTATTTCACCGAACCCACTAGTTAAAAATCAAAATCAGCCGAAAACAATTACTTGAGTGCAAATACACCTGATTAAATATAATTTAGTTAAAATATCCTACACGTTCTGATATAACACTTGTTTGATACACACCTAATTCATCGAAGATGATAATATACGTTATTGCATATCGATGTTTACATTCAACCGGAAGTCATCAGTGTGCCAAGCCGAATGAGTTATTGGTAATTGGAATATATACAGAATAAATTAAACATCATTCAAGTGTAATCTTAAAACAGAAGGTTATATGTGTGCGTCATTAAACACGTGTGAGCTTTATGTATGTCAAATTAAAAACGAATTAATATTTAACTTGGCTGCCATAATTCCTTAATTCCAGTTTATAAAGGACTTTATATTGAAATGCACGTACATTTTAAAAAATCAAAACAAAAACAAATGTCGCATAGGCACTTTATGATGTGCAATATATTGCAGCTATTCAAGAGAACACTAGTGCACACTAATTAGAAATATTACGAAAATATATAAATAGCGAGTATCTTACTGCAGACGCATATACACGCGTGTTTGTTTCAATTTTCATTCAATAATAAACGCAACGAATGTTTTATTTCAGGCACAAGGCAAACAAACCTCTTTACTTGCGGAGAAAGATCATGCATTCCTCTTAAGGCTGTGTATTATCTGAAGTGTCATTGTTATTAGTGTTATTTCGATTATTAATACACAGTGTCTTTATCAATATAGAAATGTGTCATTAATTAAATGTTTGAACAAATGCCTTTTACCGTCAATACTTTAACCATATGCAAGGGAAAATAATAGTTATCAGTGTTCGAGCGTTCGTTGTTGAAGTTATGCCGCTTGCTTTGGAAAATAATATCTAAGTTACAATTAGAATCTCAAAAAAAAACGTAACTAACTATGTAAAACAGTTTTTTTTAAAGTGTTCTAATATCTGCTGCTTTTATGGATGCGATACAAACTGAAATAATAAGACAAGTAAACTTCGCAGATAATATATTAGATGAACATCACATATATATTTTTAATATCATGTATGCTAGTTCTGATATACAGTACTGTATTTGTACATTAAGCTGCTGCTCGCTTCTGTTAATTAAATTTTAATTGAATGTACTTGAGAATTTCCTTAAAAGGACAAATATTCTAATGATACATGCGTAAAGCATTAAATAACTATTTTATATTTTAATCCGACTTTTAAAAAGGTGTATTCTTCGTTGAAATATGAAACAGAGATACAGACACCTAACAATGTATATGCATGTCCTCATTTCCTATTAGTTTTCGTTTCATTTTTCGTTGTTTAAGTGTGGTCAAGGAACTAACTGTCGAAATCATTCACACGCTTCAAAAACAAAGAACTTCTGTTTATAATTGAAATGCGAACATTACATCTGACCACTTTGCCTAATATTTGTATCTTGATCAATTGAAATCGTCTTCACACATATTGTTTTGGTATTTCGTTTATCAATTTTAAAGTAAATGAATGGCTGTAAAACGAGGAAATCACCTAAACATAACATATAAACAAAACATCTTCTTGAAATAAAACACGGTTAGAATGTAGCATAACGGTCGATTATGCACACATCCACTTATATAATGGAATATATATATGTATGTATTTGGCTGATAATATACGCCGTTGAACTATAACGAAGCCGAATTTATCATCGCCACACCCTTATCAGCACTTTCAGCTCCATTATCAATCGTGTTTGACATTCCAATGACGTTAACATAATAGTTGTGAAAGTGTTGCATAAAATGTAGAGTGATATCTTTTGGGACGTCGGATATTGAGGCTTCAAATTTTATATCGGTTTTAATTTCCTGTTTCCCATATAAAAACAACATTAAATAATACGCGGTTGACGTTTATGAGAGACTGCTTTTTTACGACATCATAACAATTTTAATGACGGTGATTATAGCGTTTAATTAGCAAGCTTCGTTATGTTTCGTTTAAGATGTACCCATGAAAATTATAAATTACTGACTGACAATGAAAACCGCGGATATTCAATACGTTTGTTGTTGTATTAGATAAAAGATAAATAAAGAACGTATTGAACGAACCATATTTGATGATTTAAGACTAACGGTCACATTGACGTAAAAGAATGACACGCGTATTCGTTATTTATTATTTGTCCATAGTTAAAGCTGTAAACACGATATTAAACCGTTATCATATCACTTATTTATAATATAGCATACAATATCATGCATTACGTTTTTTCGAAAACCTTCAGTTGAGTGTACTTGCTTAATAGACAATAACACCCGATCTTACATAAAACAAGTATGCTTTATTTTTAGATGGTTTTAAAAATTAAAAATTAAAAATTTCTATAAATAATTCAAACAATATATTAAAAATGATAATCAAGCATTTTACAAGAAAATTATCATATTATTTTAGTACTAAATAAACAAGATGAATGAATACTGCAATACAAGAAACCATTGTAACAGTGTGCACTGTACTGAAACAACTATGGTGTTTACATCCATGTATTGTCGGCATCATTTTGAGACTGTTTTCATTATACTTACAACATGTGTGAATAAAAAACATAGACTAGCGTGAAAATAATACACGAATACCGCCTTATTGGTAAAATATTTTTTTCCATTGTTTACGTAATCGACATACGCAGCCACTTATGTCAAAATAATGCGCTACCTGTTTTATTCCACACTCAAAAATCATAAAGCAAGTTAATACTATGTCGATGATAGCGGGTTTTGTATATCAGTAACTCAGGGTGTCAGAGCGTGACATATTGTTGCATGAGTGTCAATATGTTTATTGCAATTAGTCAAGTTCATTCACATCGTTTAGTACATTAACTTTAAAGTAGGGTTCCATTAACTTGATTCATTCAGATGCTTAATGCTTTCCCAAACTTCTCACTTTTTATACATGATTAATTAGTTTCGTAGTAGATTTGTTTAAAAGATAGACCTCTTGAAAATTGTTTTTAATACGCAATGCCTTTTTCAGACAAACATAAATTATAGTTATTGAATAATACTTAAGACAATGTGTTTACTTTATACAGTATTATTTATGTAATTCTTTTATTTACTGCAGATGTATATGCGTAAGCAAAACTTCCATCTCAATTTAATTTGTTCGCATCCTGCATTCCTAAAGCGCCTGTGCATATAAACAAGATATATTGGTTAAACTGTTTTACATAAAACATTTATATGTATAAGCTGTCAGTTAATACCAATGATCTCAGAGTTTGGTTGACAGTTTCTTTCCAGTTATCGGTTTCGTTATGTGCTGATACATGAATAAACTTTTACGTTGTTGTTTCGATATTATGAAGCGTGTACTTCACGCGATTTATATACTTTAGGACTACAACGTAGTGTTGTGATATTGAAACCAATTCTTCCTTTTCATGTTGCCAGCTAACGTTTAAGTTTTAGTTGCATTGCATTGGACTATATGTATGTAATGGTTGCTATGTATGCGTTTTGTTGTTGTTTGTAGTTTACATTTATGACTGGTAGTTGTTCGAGACATAACAAGATAATCAAATTGGAAAAGTCCTTGCTTGAGTTGTAAAGCATTGTTTTTTACTCAGTGATTTAGCACATGGGTTTATTGCAGATCCTGTAATAACTCTTTTCCGAATCATTACGTTTTAGAAATAACTAGATAGTAACTTGCATTCTGGGATTGAAATTATTAGTAGAATATATTGATTAGATTGTTTCGAACCATAGACGTTTTTGAAATGATAGATTCACAGTCTAAATACAAGTCAAATTGGTTTAGTTTGCAAACACTGGTTCTATAGACACGCATTTCAGACATTCACTGCGATCTGGTGAAGACGGGTATTGAAAAATACGAGTTCCGCTGATTTTTTGTACATATATACATTCTAAGAAATTATTTCATTAATATGGTTTTACGCATAAAATAAAGGTTCTTAATAGCATAATTGCACAGAAGACTTTGTAAATTCATAAACTCAATCTGCAACAAAGACATAATATTGATGATAGAGTGTCAATGAAATAAGACACGATTCTGTAGTGCGATAGAATATTAACTGTATGCAAATTTGTAATGTGTTTAATATTTGCGTACATCATACATTGATTGAATTATAAACAATATACCCTCTACATACAGCAAATACTACGTTCCTCTCATACATGTTATGTTATAAGCGACGTGAAAAGCCACATTACTTTTTCATAAAACTAATCTTGGTAACATAAGATTTTATTAAAACAGATAACTTATATTGCATTAGACGATCATGCGTAGAGAGTTATGATGTAACTGAATATAAACAATTATGTGCTGCGTTCTTTTGAAGTCTTTTATTATTAACCGTATCTCATTTACCGTCATTGTATGTTATTGTGTCGATCACTGGCGCAATTAGAGGTCTGCTTTATTACGAATATCAAGGGAGTAACCTTATACGGCGATTACTAGCCCTTGTAATAACTAAATGCTTGATAATGTTTTATTAGGCAATGCTTGTTTGAAACTTCAAAGTAAAACTTGCTGTCTAGTCTTACCGTATCGTCTATCAAACTCAATAGATGCAGGCTCCGATAATACTTCGAAGAGTTGCCAATGAATTTACAAAACTAGGACTAAAGTTAAGCTGTGTTGTGTTTGCATAAACTATCTTGCTTGTGATGATCTTATGAACTGCAGAACAACGAACGACACAACCTTTGTATTAAGCATGTGTCCACAGTTTGCTTTAGATGGCGGTCAATCAACATGCTTTTAGTCTTAAAAACAATTAACAAACACAGTTTCAGAATATTGAATACCTTGATATAATTATAACTATTTGGCTCATGCTTTGTATAAATTGACATCTTTGAAACACGAACTCCCAAATGTGCAATAGTTTGATCCATTGAAATTAGTTTTACAACTTATTATTTTGCTTAGATTTAAAGTTTTAATATATTATGCCGTCAGATTATGTTCAAAGGAAAACACCATTGTGTGTTAAACTGTCGCATACTAAATATTTAAATATTATATGTTATTTGAAATGTTTCACAGACAGCTCACATACTAGACTGTACATCTTACAAGTTTCGTTGAAATTCGAATGTGTGTTTAATGATGTATTATGTGTTTGGCATGTTTTGTTTTAAAAACATTATTGTAAACCTTTGTTGATCTTAATCTCAAACAAACATATGCGTGTGCACGAGGAGTGCAATAAACATAACTTAACAATATGTATTTGGCCTCATCACTCAAATATATTTAACTTAAATGAAGTTATAAAAGGCACTTCATTTACGTATATAACGCAACGTTTACTCGTATTTGTTGCAGAACTGTGTGTATGGGTGTCGTATGAAGGAATTTGCACATATTAAAGTGATTTCCCAAAACATGTATAGGTCTTGTTTCATGATGTAATTTTCTGGTGCACAGCACAAATTGATTTGCTATGAAATTACATTGTACTATCGATCATGTTCGTGTACTTGTTCTTCTCAACTTTCATTGCATTTGTTTGAACTAATCAGTATCAGAGGGGGTAATCACGTGATAGTCAAGATAGCGACGTCCACGCCGAGACAGTTATTTTTCGCTGTTTTATACCCTTTATTACTCTAGTTTCAATTTTTAACGACGCTCACTATCCAGCCATATCAGTAAAAAAGTGATTAGCCTTTATTTCGTATTTTAATTCGCTTTATATCTCGACTTTACTCCCCGCAAGTTTTCTTAGTGGAGCCCTAGTTAGGTCATCCCGCTAAGAAATTTCGCACTGCGTAAAGTCGAGATATAGAGCGAAGATTACTATGAAATAAACAACAGTAACTTTCTTGCTAATATAGCTAAAAAGTGGGCGTAATTTAAAAAATAATACAAGGTATTAAAATGTATTAAACAGCGAAAAATTACGACCTCGGCAAGGACGTCGCCATCTTGATAATCACGTGATTACCCCCTCTGAATATGTTCTCTGTTTCGAAGAAAAAACAATCGTACATACTCGCTTTAACTAAAAACTATGATCTCGGTATCAACTACAAGACACACCAGTATTGATATATGTATGATTAAGACAGAAAATATGTTTAACGTCGATACTATTCATTTGCGCAATTGTATATTAGATTGGAATTACCCTCTCATTACCAAGACCCCATAAAAAACGAAAACAAATGTATCAAATTCCTGCGTGTTTTGATTTGTTAAAAAAGCGATCAAGAACTAAATCGTTCTATTTTGGTAATGAATTGGACTAATGGCATGAAATCACTATTCCAGTATTGATTACTATGACGAAAGAATGTTATAATGTCTTTTAACAATACATGTTTTTGGTACATTCACCGTTGAATGATGCTGAAAACACGCTATTGATCTGCTAATTTGCCTATTGCCACAAGAAGATAAAGTTGGTCTGAACCTTAAATTGGACATTCTTGACACGTGTTTCACTGGTAATTGACTGTTCTTTGCTCATTTATTCGTGAAATCGAGGTAATTGTAGGAGAATCAATCACATGCTATGCTCAATCTTATGTGTCGTCCATAGTTCCTGTAGGTGTTTACACGCGTAAGTGGCCGAGCCGTCGACCCGTATTAATTCCATGCGCTGAAATACATTAACCACTTAGAAAAGTCATAACACAGGCATGTGTTGGTTAAATGGGTATTAAGAGGATCTTAACCTCAAACTTGGCTTTGACTATTTTAATCGATTCAAATAAATGAGAAATAAACTAGACTACACTTGAGATTAATTACTTTGTAACAACTCGATGGTTACATACAGTCCAGAACATCAGAACGTTACTTTTTGATGCAGGATACAATCAAAACGAATATCAACTACATGTCGTCTTTATTAGTAATCATAAATGACTTTGTTTCATATAGTTTAAAACAAATATCGTCGTGCATTTCAGAAAAAAAACAGGAAATAAGTTAGTGAAAGGCAAAATAACAATCTTGGTTGTGTATGTTTATCCTCATGAAAAAGGCCAAGTTAACTGATTCTATGGAAGTAAAATTGTTGCAAAAAATAAATTTGTACACACTTTAACATCAAAATATAAGTATTCAAAAACGAGATTCATTCTTTTCAAAGCAATTAAATCATACATATCTTCACCAGCGCTACATGTGTCAGTGAGTAAAAAACTATTCAGTTGTAATTTAATACTATCAAGAGCTGGATTTGAAGTTATGGAAATTTCTAAAACAATGTTATTAAAAGGTACATCATACACATCCTTTCAAATCAAATATTACAAATCGGATTGAAGATTTTTAATACAATTTTTTGACAAAAAAAGGAAATGGAATTATGCAATACTAATGTCGTTATGGTTTTAACAAATTGCGTAATACACTGATTTACACAATGTATTGACATTAGATTGCCATCCCTGTTTGGTAACAGAGACCATCCACTACCAGACAAGCGCATTGTACGCGTCCTTTCGATGGAAATCAATACTAAGCTATATGAGAATAATTTCATTTCAATACGTATTGATTTTGAACTGTTCAGTCGTTTGCGATAAAGTGTTTTTTGCAATAATGGGGTTTTGTTGAGATCTCAACTATCATAAATATCAGAAAATGTCATCGATTCCATTAGGCACTTATCTATGACGACCTATATCCATTAAACCCACAGCAAGGTATCAGTAAACAAATCCATTATGATGTCAAGATTGTGTGAAAACGGTCTTCAGTAATTGTTTTAGTTCCCGAATGTAACAAACAACAGAACTGCAATATACATTAAAATATTGCAGATGTGCACTTTGTTGTCCAAAATGACTTAAACATGTCAGAATTAATGTATTTTATGTAAACACTGCCAGCAAAAACATACTCTAGTTTTGTACTATTTGTCTGGTAAAGCAAACTTTCATTAAAAATAGACCAGCCCAGTGTACAGAAAAATAAGACTCAAGCATAAATTGAAGTAACATCGCTGATTACTATGTTATATAACACAATTAAAGTTATGCTTTTTAAAACAAATTAAAGCGTGTTTCAATAAGCAAAGATTACGTGTAAATGAGGTGGGTTAGTTTTTAAAAACTCCTAGATTTTTCATTATTATTTATGTCCGAAAGTGTCGTTCTAATTATGATGACAGCAAGCCAAACATTGACAATAATTCACTCTTAGCTGTAAGTATACATTTTCTTTGTATAAGCAAAAAGACTAACGTAGATTATAATAAATACAAATAAATTACATTGTTCTATTATTATTCGTTTTCAATAATAAAAAATGTTTACTGTTGATTAGCTTTCGTGTTGTATATAAATAAATATTTATCAATATCACAATCATTTTAATAAATAGTTCTTCAAACATTCGCGTGTTTTCTATGATTTCATTACGACAATTAGCCAATTCTTTATTATTATGTTGTCAAGGAAATTGATGTATTTTTCATAACACATGTTTGTGTTTGTTTGTTATAGCTAACAAGGTTTCACAAAACATAACTAACATAATTACAATGTATAACACAGTATTTCGAAAGATAAGGTTCTGGTAATAATAACTGACCAATAACAAGCCTTTCTTTTTCTCGCCGATAACAGAAAACAATAAGCGAGTTATGATTGAATTAAATTTGATTTATAATATATTCCGCTATGTTGTTTTTGAATAATACAGTACGTTAGTGTATATTTACCAGAAAGATATCATCATATAGAAAAAAACATAATTGGGTTTCGTCTGTAAACATACTGTATATAAGTGTATTTCTAAAATTATCATATAAAGGGCATATCAAAAACAAAATAATGTCAATATGAAATAGTGAAGGCCTAATAAATATTTCTAAGCATTGGAAGTATAAAAGTATTATTTAAAAGAAAGGTTAACCTCCGAATTTATCTCAACATTACCTGGGAAACCAATGTGAAACGAAACGAACCAAAGTAAAATGTGATTTTCTCAACGAAAACAGGCCAGGCTGGCAACAGAGGCCAAGAATAAACATGCGTGTAAATACTTAACGTAGACTTTATACTCTGTCAGACTCCAGCAATAAACCAAGTCTACATACTTGGCATAATTTACTTCCAATTCATGGTATTTTGTCTTAAATGTTTAACGATTATCACATCAATTTTTTAACATTTTTATTAAATGAAGTTCGGGAAATGAATGATGTTTTCTGAAACTGACATCAATGGCATAATATAAAACCTTAATACGGATACCAACGCAAGCGTGTATTTGCATTTTTTGTTGTAGACATTGTTGTTGAATGTAAATGTATTGATAACATTTGTGTGTTGGTGTTTCTGTGTTGGTGGCGGATTAATTTTGTTACATTTAACTATACACTGTATAATAATAAAAATTAATTTATTCAAAAATTAATTTCTTTTTTTTTTTTTGAAGAAGCGAATACATGTCTGTGGTAAATAAAAGGTTTAAATCTCGTAAAAATCATTAGATACAAACAGACGACAATAAACCATGCGTGAAATCGATTTCAGTAGTGACTGTCTGACGTCACTAATACGGTATATATGCTCGTGCTCCACGTATCTCGTTCTTTTTTGCGAAATAACTTTGACTGAGAAACTTGTGTTTACACATCCATAAAACTTAAATCTACAATATCGGGTAGAGGTCGTAGCGTGCGGAGAGGGGTGGGGCAAGCCGTAGCGAAACAGACAGAGAGAGGAACGGGGGATGCGGGCGGCAGTTGATCCAGCCCCGGCGAAGAAACAAAGGACCAGATGGCGTAAAAGGAATGCGGCGGAAACGGCGCCGGTACCAGAGCCGGCATCAGCTCTAGTTCAGAGTCAAAGCCAGAGGTGGCACTCGCAGCGGCGCCACCTGCAAAACGTAAACGCGCAGACGATTAGGCCGAAAATGGTGAGGTTGTTGATTTCTGTGATATTTTCCGCACAGCCGATGGGCTACCACGTGGTCACAACGTGGGTAAGCACGAGTGTCAAGCGTGTAATGAAAAACGAAATCTTACCTAAGTCAAGTCTGTCTAGAATGGATAATATTCAAAGAATTTATATATTGCCTAGACAAACTAATGATTATGTATCAATTTACGTGTCCGCGTCGCTTACACAGCGACATGTATTAGTTGTGGCGAATATGTTAAAGTGATCTTATGGGCTTTTTTCACTGTTGAATTGAGCTGAAAAGAATTGACAGGTTAAAGTATTAAGTTAAAATGTGGTTACTGACCAATTGTCTGGAGCTCGTCTTGCTTCTAGTTATTTATAAAAATATATGTTTTATTCGATATTTTACATGGCTGGTGGGTCCTGTTAGCCGAAATGATACGTAAAACAAAATTGTGTCTTTGTGTCGTACGAACGAATCTGCACTAAAACTAAATTTTGTGTCGCATCGTGCATGCATGGTCGGTTGTCAAACGCGAGTGCGGTTGGTATTCGGATGCGTTGTTTTTGGGTGTGTATAAAACGCGGCATTTAGCGCAGACTGCAAATTGCTGGCTGCGTTATCGGGCCATAAAACGCAGCCAATATAGACATCGTTGCAGTCAATAAAGATATCGTTGGAAAACGCAGGCAATATAGACAAAGAAGGAATACGCAGACGATATGCAATATAGATTATGTGCTATATTTAACTAATTAATTTATTGCATTTCGGTGAATTTATGAACCAAGGACATTCTAAAATTGAATGTGCTATATTTAACTAATTAAATACTTGTAAGTTTTATTGCATTTCGTTGAATTTATTAACCAAGAACATTCTAAACATGAATATTAGTCAATTTGAAGTTGAATATTAAACCGGGAGGTTTATTTCACAAGATGTATACGATATATAAATAAAAAAGAATATAAAGTTGTAATATAAAAAATATAACTGTATATACACATTTTATTGCGTGAAACTTATTCAAATAATAGGAAATTCTAATTTAAATTAAGAGCGAAGGTTATCCTTATTTGTTTAAAATAATGAAATATAAAAGCTTTATACGTTTTAAACTCATTAACGAATACGCAGCTTTTAGCGCAGAAAATATATAAAAAGGAAGAAAACAGATTAGGTCAATGTTTCGCGATGATGGGTATAATTTATTTTAAATAAAAACTATCTAGCATTTAAGCCGTTGAACTAATGAAATTGTATTGTGAATTTATGTATATGAATTTAGGAACCTAGATGTTCTGTATCAAGATGAAGACATAATAATGTGTTTTTATGAGCACAATTGAATAATTAAAATTGTGATAATATAATTATATAACTGTATGTATATTTAATGTATGTATAGAGTAAACGCAATGTTGTTTTCATCGAAGCCAATATGGATATCGCTGCAAATTGCAGGCTGCCGTATCGGGCTTTATCGGGCATAAAACGCAGCCAATATAGACATCGTTGCAGTCAATATAGATATCGTTGGAAAACGCAGCCGATATAGAAATAGAAGGAAAACGCAGCCAATGTAGACATAGAAGGATTACGCAGCCAATATAGAAATAGAAATCAAAAACTTGTGAAATTTTAAAATGACTGACTCTGTATCAATAATTCGAAGGTTTTAATTAACATTATATGTATGAAAGTATATAAGGTCCATATTATTGTAAAACTTTTAACCTAATATATTTTTAATCGGCATATCGAACAAGTTGAATTTAATCTTCATAACGAGAGGTTTATTGCACACAAATGTAAACGATTTGTACTAAAAGAATACTAATTTGTATTAAAAATTATTTCAATAATGAAATACACATTTTACACATTTTATTGCTTTCAAATTATTTAAATCATTAGATTTCTACTTGAAATTAAATGCGTAAGCAGGAAGGCAGCTGACAGCGCAGCACATATATATATATATATATATATATATATATATATATATATATATATATATATATATATATATATATATATATATGGAAAACGCAGCTTTTAGCGCAGCCTATGTAGATATGGAGGCAAACTAATTAGGCAGGTTTCGCGCGGGTGGTCATTATTTAAATCAAATGATGAAATATAAAAGCATTATACGTTTCGAACTCAGTAGAGCAGTAAAGAATTGGATTGTACCTTGTTTTGTGTTATCATCCATAAATTAATCCTCATCCTAGGGAGAAAATGGAGCAAGCATATTTCTGACACGTGAATAAGTTTTATTTTGCCATGTTTACTTGTTTGGCTGCGTTTGCCAACGATTTCTATATTGCCTGCAACGATGTCTATACATTGGCTGCATTGACTGCGTTGAAAATAACAACCCGTTTAATCTGTACATATACTTTACATACATTTATTTCATAAACAATTATGTTAAACAATCAAACATATTATTATGTCTTCTTCTTGATACAGAAAAACTCAATGCGTTTATAATTAAACTGCCATTTTAGCGATTAAAACGATAATTTACGTCTTATAATTGTTTGGACCTTTACCACTTTCATACATATACTGTTAATTAAAACCTTCGAATTACTGATACGGTAATTCTCTCGAATTTCACCCGTTTTGCCTTATAGTTTTATATTGTCTGCGTATTTCTTCTTTGTCTATATTGCCTGCGTTTTCCAACCTGTGACGCTTTGGGTAACGTGAGCGTCAATTTCACGTGATGTCCGCTTCCGCGCAATTCAAAACAAACAGGAACTACTTAATAACACAATCAGTGTGTTTGTGTTTGGATCTAAATCCATTTATGTTAATACTTTGTACGTTTAAAGACGTATTTTAAGTTTTTTTCTTTTATACTAGCAACTTATCTACATTTATAACATATATGATATCAATACGAAACAAACATGGCTGCGTGTGAAAAAATGCATTACAACTGGAAATACACGACACACTATACACGTGCTTAAAATGATCAAGTCAATGACATGTACAAATAAAGATGGCTTTGCTCATGAATTAAACGTTAACGGGCATTTGTTATATTGACAGGGTTAAATAAATCATAGCAGACGATAAAAAAAAGGGTATCGGTAGAGATTTAAAGCTGAAATTTAAACTACGTGAAAACAAGCGGTCGATAGTAAAGTTAACATGGGGCGGGTTATACGAGTATTGAACATGTAGTCATAAAGCAGACGGATTGTATTTACGAATTACATCGGCACTATACAATAACATAATGTGAACATGATTTAAACGAAATGTGCATGTGTAAGACAGCATATATTTAAACTGGTAATGACATTATTATTCATCATTCATGCACATGGCGTTGTAAATAATGATACAATGGTCACGTGGTTAGAGCATTTCGGAGACTGGGCTCGTTTGCGGACACGGCCGCAACTCCAATGCCGGCTTACCTATGGGATGTATTCAATATAGTGCTAAATACTTGGTACTCGCAGGCATTTCTAATAACACGCAATAAGAATATATAACGGCGATATGTTCATTTAATAAATTCAGGGAGTTGTATATTTCAGCTGTAGTATAGGCCAGCTCTCGGGGTTGTCATTTTATCATAGGATTAACGTATGGTACTGCATTTCGGACATATTTTTTGTAAGCGAAATACTTCATGGCGGTCAGAGGCAAAGGCATGTCGTGTATAAGAGCCCCATATATCGATTTTTATGTTATGTTCGATTCTGCCTATGGTCACTCATGATAAGCTTGAATCTGTATTGGCCAAGAATATCTCTACGTTGGAATTTATTATCGTTTATTTAGAATTAGCGAATTAGAAGCCATTAAATATATTAAAAGGGCATTTCAGGAGAGAATAATAGTATCGAAAAACACCAGTTTTTTTCCAGAAATGATGGCGTTCACTTATCTGACGTCGGACTCGAAATATATATTTAGATTCGTTGCGCGAGTGTTTATTAAAATTAGTTTTAAACAAGTCCTAGAATTTGGGGGAAAATAATCAATTTAATTTTGTGGCGGAAATTCTATGTCTTGGAGGTGATCGTAACCATTAAAATTATAAATAGGTAACTATATATTGATGTACATACGTCTAGGGGAGGTAAACATAGCATATTGTTGTCACCTATCACGTAGTGCTCGTTTGTGTGAGGATGGCAGGAATGCTTTCAAAAATATTTTCGGGATAGTATGGGTGTTTTAGTACTCACTCGATGGCACGGCGTGCTTAGGCGTACCTGGAATAGCCATTGTTGGCTTAAAAACCTACGGTACGGCGTACCGAGGAATAAGATGGTCCTTAGCGATTGCGCATGTATGTTATGTTGCAAGGTACGGCGTACCGAGCATTATTTGGCCGGTTGCGGATGGCCTAAGCGATTGCGCATGTATAATATATATTTCCGAACCACCAACGTGTTCGTTGAAATAGGAATTGCATACATTTGCGAAATAGCATAAAATGGTGTGAATTGTCTGTTGGCGATTATTGCATAAACGAGAAGCTAAATCAATAGTGCAACTGGGGTTGGGGCTATCTTTAGGGCAGTACTTCCTGTCGCCTCCTCGACATGACTCAGTTATAGTGCTAGTCTATAGCTGAGGTTTATTTACACTAGTGCTAGTCTGGTGTAAATTATATTCCGCCATTTGGCCATTTAATTCCATTTATATTTTTGTATTGTTCCTCTCATATGTTTTCTATTGTTCAAATATAGAATATAAAATGTGTTTACATAAAGTATCACATTTAAACATTATAATAAATATGAACTGACAAAGCTGGCTTTTCTTGTAATTATTCATCAGCCCTTGCTCTTGTTAATAAATTCGCGTAGAACAAGTGGATGTCGCCAACAGATCAGGGATCAATTTAGGATTAAGTTGGCTACTGCATGACATAGACAAATGGTAAAGGACGGTTACACTTTGTTATCTGAATAACTCTAACCGGATGAATGAATCGAATCTTGATTAACGAATTGGGTATTGAGCTGATTTCTGAAATAATTAATCTTAATGGATACACCAATTTTTAATAACACATAATAAATGTGTAGCCTCTTTGAAAAACTCTCTGTTTTGTCCACCCGAATCCAATATTATAAATATTATATATATGATTATACATTATGTATGCGTTGTCCAGATATAGCTTGTATTATGACTTGATTTGCATATGGTGCGAAAACCTTGGAAAATCATTATAATAATATGTGGATATATAACAGCTAAGATTGTATAAAATCGTAAACGTATATTGTAATATATTTATGTAAATACGATACCTGTTTGTTGAGCTGATATTGTATAAAATCGTATACGCATATTGTTATACATTGATGTAAATACGATATCTGTTTCGTCATTCACCCAATCCATGCGGTACATCGCCGTATTATGACCAATAGACTGAAAAATAATCACACCACTTGAATGCAGGATACCGAAATTGTAACAAACTTTAATAACACAATAAGGCATGTGATTTACAATTATTGTTTAATTGTGTGCTATCATTACGTCATTAATTGAATTACAGCTGTCCTTTGATTTAACCAAACGCTTCATCTCTGCTAACATCGTCTGGCACAGAATAGAAATTATTCCGCAGAACAAGAAAACAACATTGAAATAAGGATAACATTTCAGCTGAAGCGACCATTTCTATTTCCTGTCATTGAATCATGTTGGTGTTATTTTCGTCTACCTTGAACTCACATTGCTTAAGTAATGTGATTGTAACAGTCCATTAGTAATGCATAATTCTAATATGTGTTTTGAATTAATTGTATCCGCACATGCAATATACGCTCGTTATTATTATTACTTGCTTGCAAAACTTGCATAATGATTGCTCGTTGTGTTGAGCAAATATTTGTACAAATATTTAAAACAATATTTTCGATAAGACCAATTAAACGCCATGATAATACTTTAATTGTGAACATTATTCTAACTATAATATAAACACAATAATTATTGATCGCAATATATTTAAACACAATATTGATATCATATTAAAAATTGAAATGCAAAAGGAATATCGTATCAATTGATCATATAAAAGGTATTGATATATTATACAAAATAGACATAATTTACTTTACCACGTTTAATCTTATCATCAGAATGTTCAATGTCAAAATACTTTTAAAAATCTTTTTCATTTTGTTGACAGCTTCAATAATCAGATAATGTGTTGTTTGGTTTCTGCTAAAAATAATAAACATTGAAAGTATGACATTTAAGACTCAAACATTATGAAAGATGAAGATCACTTTTCTTTTCTTTATTTAGGTGCTCTTGCTAAAATTGAGATATATATTTCACAATATCACCGTCTTTCGACCATTACAAATGTTTTGTAGTGCTTAATACTAAACAAATAAGCTTATGAAATCTCGAATGCTCTGATAACAAGGGATGACAACGGCTCATCGTAAAATGCATAAACATTTCTTAAATCATCTTTTGACACGATGAATACTTTTGTGTACACATCTTATAGATCTGTATTTAACTGTGCAGCACTGAAGAACGGTACATTATTGTGTAGTTTGCATTTCTGCAAAATAAGATTTTTTGTTAATCATACATTTAGTCATTTTCTATTTTTGTTTGTTGTTGTTGTTTTTGAACAACATTATGCGTGCTTGAAAAAACAAACAATATCAGACTGATTTATAACCTGTTATGTTAAATCGTTACAGCTGTTTGATTTTCTGGTCGAAAACTTGTAAATGCAAGAGTACTCGCCTATAAATGATGATTCCCGGCGTATTGTATGGTTCGGTTGAAAATGCATAAAATTAATTTCTATAAAGTATAATATATCTTATAGGAAGTAGCAAATATGTGTCTTCGGGTTTAGATACTGTGCTGGATCTCATATCGATAATAAGATACAAGAAGACGACAATAATTCGTGCATGAAATCGATTTAAATATTGACTTTGTGACGTCACCAATACGGTATGTAAGCTTCGGTTTTATAAATAACTTGTCCTTTGCAGAATAAGTATGACTGAAAAAACACCAACGTACCCAAACAAATTGCTGTTCATTATTATGTTTAACCTTTTTGTTAAGTTCGAATGTACTGCCGAGATATGTATTACAAAGTTGTCGTCTATCTGTTGCGAGCAACTACGGCACATGTTCAGGATACGTACATAAACCGTAAATGACGTGAGCTTAGACTTCGGTTTAAACGCCATGCGTCCAACAGTAGAGGCGGCGCAATGGAATGGAGACAACGACATCGTTAAGAAGTAGGTCAATATCAATGATGTCGCCGGGACATGAATTCGTCGAAATGAAATTATTCGGAACAAAGTGTCATCTAGTGGTTTTAAGTGTTTCAGCTACTTAACGTTCCCTGTAAAAGTGCTGAATTGAATATTGTGTTCAAATTGCTATTATACATAAATGGATTTTGTATGTTTATAAATTTATATATGCAACTGCCGTTGGCTGTATAGCAAATAAACTTCTAGCTGTGATGTGGGCCTATTGGAAACGAGATGAATGTGTCTTAAAAGTTTTTTTTGGTTCTCCGCATGATTGTCTGATATATTATCATGAAAGTTATTTCTTAAGATCTATGATCACCTGACACCATACCTTATGGATCATTATTGATTCATTTTGTGTTTTTGAATCTTCATTCCGAGCTGTCTTTTAGGCGGAAATTCTATTTCTTGGAGATTACCGGGAGCATTACGATTATCAATATGTAATTTTACAATCATATACATTTTTCCGGTGGAGTTCAATTAAGCATTTTGTTGTCATCTATCGCGTTTTGCTAGTCTGTGTTAGCGTGGCAGTAAAGCTTTCTTTTTTCGATGTATGTTGTATGAGTGTTGTAGTTCTAGCTAGTACCTGGACTATCTATTTATGGCTTTGATAATATTGTGGCATTGCTAATGTTTAACTGTAAGTTGCACCGATAATTTATTTGGCCGGTTGCGTTGGCCTTAGCGATTTAGCAGAGCGACTCTGGTCCCTGGCCGTCTTTACCTTATATGGTAATCATAACCATATATGTCACAACACAAACATCTATAAATAAACGTTATGAATGATTGTAATATGACCATCTATGGAGAAAGCGTAATCAAATAACGTGCGAGGGGTTCCGAATGGAGAAACAATAAAAAACATCGTTGGAATAATCTCCCCTTTTGATTGCCCACGAGCTTTCAAACGGTTGAGATCCGGTATTGTATACGTTTGTGACATTGTTTTGAGATCAAGAAGTCATTTCGGCACTGATATATTTCAGTTTTATTTTTGAACTTGCAATAGCTATCTTTTAATTGTGATTTGGTGTATTTCGACGTTGTAAAGTGTATAGTTCAAAGTGACATTCATTTTCGCGACCTAGTCCTAGTAACTCGGTGTGAGTGAACGAAGGATTTGTGTTTACTTTTCATTTTAAGTTCAACTGTGTGTTTTATTACCCATTTTGTGATCTATTAAAAACACTTGCTTCGCGCATTTGGACACTTACAGTGTGTTTTACACTAGTGCAATAATTGACGCTTTTGATGTGTTTATAGTGACTGTGTGATATTTGCATTTATTGAACACTTACCAGTGGATTGCAATTTTGAGTGACACTTTAATACTAATTATTTAAAAACAGGTGCTTCGCGCATTTGGACACATACAGTGTGTTACACACTAGTGCAATAATTGACATGTTCATAGTGATATTTGCACTGAACACTGACCAGTGTATTGCAATTTTGACACTTATTGAGTATTGAAAACTAGTGCCTTTTAAATTGTGTGACCTTTATTTTTATTAAAACTGTGATTGATCTGTTTTGTTTATATTCTTTTTATGTAGTTAGACACACATAAGACAAGTTTAGTAGTCCTTATTAGTCTTGTTGCAATAGTATTGTTAAGGTAGTATTTGGATTGTTAAGACTTGTCTTTTTATAATTAGTAGATTTATTACGCAGGCCCTTTTGAACAGGATGCAGCGTTGTGTCAGGAAGCATTTTCCTTTTATTTTTTCAGGTGCCCAAGACAGGAGAAAAGTGAACCTTATTGCTGGGGACTCCAATGTTCATCGGATTAAGGATATTCTTCCTGACGATATAGCTGTCAAATACCTGCCAATCTCTGGTGAGAACATGTTATGAAAATGGTATAGAACAGTAATTACAGTTTCAGATTTGTTTCTATTAATGGTATCACATGTACACATTTTTCTAAACGTTAAAACGAAATGATTAATGAAATAAACAAAAGGTTACCGTTTAAACGGTATCCATATGTCAGTTAAAAAAGCGTCATTGACATCGCATTTCCAAACTGAAAGTAATGATTATTTCCAGAAGTTATATTCAGATCATAACCCATTTGCGCAATGACGTCATATTAAAACCAACTGTTCTTGCCGTTGTCGAATCATTGGGTACACGTTTTCTACTTACATGCTGTACTATACAAAGACGAATAAATATTGATCCCACATTTCTTCAATAAGACTGTGTAAATTTTTTATTGTTTTCTACCTAACAAGATGTACATAAAAACGAGTATCTGTTTATTAAATTAAAAATGAATGCAGATGAATAAATGTCGGGAAACTTTTCTCATGCACGTTGTGCTGACGCGCGTCGAATGTTCAAGACAATTCGGGGCATGATCATGCAACAAATAGCTGGAAAATTTTCCCGAGCACTTTGTGCCGACGTGTGTCAATTATTCAAGAAGTCTAGGTCGTACATGGTGTTTTGTTATGTTTACGCTGTTGTGAATAAGGGCCATCTGGCACACATGATACAAATGTATATGAGTCTTTTTTTAACAGCTTTTAATAAGTTTTGCAACATTGTAACGTAATGAACATAAATGGATTATGTTGATATCAACAGTCGTTTAAATGTTTACTGTTTTTGTAAACATTTTTGAGAAAACACGAAACGCCACCATTTAAAAGTGATACTCATAGTTTCTATAAATGATGTAATTATTTCATTTCTTTATACTTGAACAGTTCAAATTTCAAGTCCTAAGCTTCGTATGTCATCAATATAAAGTTAAATTTATTATGCTGATGTGCAATGATTGCGTTTTCTAACTAATTTGCATGGTTATTTTAAGCGTGTGGAATATTTAACAGATTGTAGGGAATTGTATTTGCAAACTTTTCATTTTAATGCTGAGGCAAAGCATGCATTTTCCTTTTGTATTCATTCATTGTATATTTGTGATTCATTTACACATACATTCGCTATCTCTGCTTTCAAAGGTGCCAAATTGTCTTGTGATCGTTTTCGCCATGCATTGTTGAGAGACTTGCGGAAGATGGATGTTCAACAGCTGTATCTTCATCTAGGCTCAAATGACATTCTTACGAATGAAGCGGTGTTTTACCGGTACATAAACAATTTTATAAAAAAAGCTTTGATATTTAAATTTAATGTAGTTGTTTCCCATAACTATATAAATTTGCAAAATCTAGCATTTTACATGGTTTATTCCTCAATGAGTCATGGAAACTTGCAATCATTGTAGAAGTGTGATCTAGTTTCTAATTTATAAATAGAGCATTTCACAATATTTTCTATTATCCATGTTAATTTGACATTTATGCCCCCCCCCCACCCAAAAAAAAATTTGGGGGGGGGAGCATATAGTCGCCGCTTCGTCAGTCCGTCTGTCCGTCAATGCACAATTTTTGTCCGGGCTATTTCTCAGCAACTAATGACCAGAATTGAGTGAAACTTTATGGGAAGCTTCACTACCAAGAGGAGATGTGCATATTATCAGCGGGTTCTGGTCGGATGATTTTTCACAGAGTTATGGCCCTTTGAAATTTTCCATTAACTGTACATATAGTGCAATTCTTGTACGGGCTATTTCTCAGCAACTAATGACTGGAATTCAATGAAACTTTATGGGAAGCTTCACTACCAAGAGGAGATGTGCGTATTATCAGCGGGTTTTGGTCAGATGATTTTTCACAGAGTTATGGCCCTTTGAAATGTTCCATTGTACATATAGTGCAATTCTTGTCTGAGCAATTTCTCAGCAACTAATGACTGGAATTCAATGAAACTTTATGGGAAGCTTCACTACCAATAGGAGATGTGCATATTATCAGCCGGTTGTCGTCGGATGATTTTCCACAGAGTTATGGCCCTTTGACATTGTCCATTGTACATATAGTGCAATTCTGGTCCGAGCTATTTCTCAGCAACTTATTACGGGAATTCAATGAAACTTTATGGGAAGCTTCACTACCAACAGGAGATGTGCATATTATAATCCGGATATGGTCGGATGATTTTTCACAGAGTTATGGCCCTTTAACTTTCTATAAACTGTATATATAATGCAATTCTTGTGCGGGCTATTTCTCCCCAACTACTGACTGGAATACAATGAAGCTTTATGGGAAGCTTAACCACCTTGAGGAGATGCGCATGTTATTAGTGGGTTCTGATTAGATGATTTATTTACAGAGTTATGGCCCTTTGAAATTTTTAAGTTGCTAAACCTTCCATCGTATTATTTTGTCCAAAGTTATGCCCCTCAAGACGTTTCCTTTTATCTGAATATATAGTGCAATATTGTGACAAAAAACCTTTGTGGAACATCACCCGTCCCAAACGGTTTCTTGTTTCATTATTTGCTGTCTACAATTAATTTTACATGAAATAGCAAAGGTTTTATTTATGCGCATAATATAAACAATATAATTATAAATATTTGTTTATGTAACTATTTTGATAAGTAAGTCAGTCTTTGATAGGTAAGTCAGTCTGCAAAGAAAAAGAACACAATTGTATACTTTACTCCACATTTTTATGCCCCCTTTCGAAGAAAAGTGGGTATATAGTTTTCGCACTGTCTGTCCGTCTGTCACACTTTTCTTGTCCGCTCTCTAATTCCAATAGTTTTTTATCCGATCTTTACCAAACTTGTTGAAGTTGTATCTAGACAATATCTAGGTCAAGCTCGAATATGGGCCTTGCCGGGTCAAAAACTAGGTCACGGGGTCACTTAGTGCATTTCAAGGATTAAGTATGGTGTCCGCTCTCTAGTTTGGGACTTCGTTTGCATTTCTGGATTAACTTTTTTTATGCCGCCGAAGGAGGGCATATAGTGATCGCACTGTCCTTCCGTCTGTTTGTCTGATGTCTGTCTGGCGGTCACACTTTGTGTTTAGGTTTCGACAAATGCTCATAACTTCTTTTGTCGCTTCAGATGTGACATTCATATTTGATATGCATGTGTATATGGACAAAGCCTTTCCATACGCACACAAATTTTTACACCATGACCTTGACCTTAGGGTCCGCATTTAGGGTTCGAAAAATGCATTTAGATTTTGAAAAATGCTCATAATTTCTATCAAAGCATTTATTGGGGGCATACGTCATCCTATGGAGACAGCTCTTGTTTTACAATTTAATTGAAAATAATATGTTGTCAAAATTAAGTGTATATATGAAAGATCACATTCCCAGTGACAAAAACTCTTTAATTGTTGACTGTATTTTAGCTCGACTATTATATATGAAATATATATAGTGGAGCTATCCTACTCACCCCGGCGTTGGCGTTTCAGTGAGCGTGCAAATGTTTGCAAACTACCCCAAATATTTTCAATGTCCATCGACATATTGCTTTCGTATTTTGCATACTTGTTTACCAACATGATCCCAACCTATAATCAAGAGCAGACCACTGTATCAAGCATTTTGACAGAATTATTGCCCCTTTTATACTTAGAATATGCATATTATTGATAAATCTATGTTAAATTGTGCGTACTACCCCCAATATTTTCTATGTCCTTTGAAATATTGCTTTTATATATTGCATACTTGTTATCAACATGACCCCAACCTACAAACAAGAGCAGACCACTTAATCAAGCATTTTGATAGAATTATGGCCACTTTTATACTCAGAATATGCATATTATTGATAAATTTATGTTAAAGTTTGCGTACTACCCCAAATATTTCCTATGTCCTTTGACATATTGCTATTATGTTTTGCATACTTGTTTACCAACATGACCCCAACCTACAAACAAGAGCAGACCACTGAATCAAGCATTTTGATAGAATTATGGCCCCTTTTTACTTTGAGAATTGAACATTTTGCTTAAATAATTTTTTATTAATACTTTGACAAAACAACACTTACCTGAATACCACAATGGATTCCACCCACGCAATACCAGTGCTCCAGCTAGACCTAAATCGAAGGGCGCCCCGCCCTGCCCTCCTGAACCTCCGCCCTGACCTTCCTAGGGCCCCCCCTGCCCTTAAAAAAAAATATATTTTTTTTTTACATATTATGATGATTTATAAATCTCTTATTAAAATACATTGAAATTAATTTATTCCTCATTGTAGTCATTAAATTTGTATTGTTTAATGACGATGGGAATAATTTATTCTTACAATTATTAAAAACATATAAATTAACATGCAGTGTAGTTTAGAATAATAAATGTACTTGATGAAAAATATGTAATTTGTAGGCAAATAATCATTTATAAACTTGACTTTGCATATCATTACAGCAAATGTTTTGACAAACTTTAAAAAAAGGAACACAATTTAAAATGCAACTTCCAGTGTTTACAAGCTTTTTTTAATTTGACATTTTGACCCACTTTTTGACGTTATGTGATCAAGTTTGAAAGTCAGCTGAGATTACATTGGGCAAAATGCTCTTATCATCTTTCATGAAAAATGCACATTAAAAGGGCCAATTGTGTGTTAACAAGGTTCTACTCTAGCAATTTAAGAAAAACTGTCATGTCCACTGGCAGCCATGTAAGTCTACAAACTGGAACCAGTTACGAACTCGACAACTGAGCTATCATTAGAATAAATATTCTGACCAAAATTTATGGAGATATGGCTAAAAATGTCACTTCTAGAGAGTTTACAAGGTTTCATTATAGCCATATAAAGACAATTGCCTCGCGCTCTAGTGGATATGTTTTTTGAATAGACATAAAAATTTCGAAACTGTACTGAGCCATCATTTAAACAAATATTCGACCAAAATGCATGAAGATTGGAAAAAAACAGTGACTTCACTAGTGTTCAAAAGGTTTCACTATAGCTATATAAGGAAAACTGCCCAGCCCTGTTACATACGGTCATTTATAAAGTTCCACAACTGTTGTCGTACGTTAAACAGTTTCCTAGATAGTAATTTCCCACTATTTTTTTCCATCAGTGCAGCTTATGATCAACAGTTAACTAGTCACTTCCACTTTAAACCTGTCCACTGTAAACACAAGGTCTACTGTTTTGACCTTTTTTTACACTTTTTCTTTCTTATTGCTTTTGAAATATCATCGTATATATAATGTTATAATGTTCGCATGTATCTCCAATTATATTCTACAACGCCAGTTCAATACATTGAGCTGTACACTATAAATGTAGAGTGTAAAATATGATGATAACATTTCTCATCTCTTCTTCTTGTCAATCACTCAAATGGAAACACTGGCCCCTGTGGTACACATTCTTTTTGATCAGCATGTTTTGTCTGCCAAACTGAAAAAAATAATAATCACAAATAAACATTTTAAAGAGAAGTGTAATGCCCCCACACTAATCTTTAGTTTCAAAACAATTGTAATGTCTAAACAAAATTAAACTAAAATACCAAAGTGTACAAGTTCAAATGCTTTTTACTTTGAGCTAATAGAGAGAGTTATACAGACAACAAGACATTTGCAAATGAATACTTGTGCTATTTGGATAAGGCATTACCATGATATAGTCTGAGCAGGTAGTAGGACGCAATGCATGCCTCTCCAACCGCTCAACTATTGTGACTGCTAGATGATGATTTCAGCTGAGGAGCTAAACAAAAATGGGCAAGGGCCATAGTTCTGCAAAATTTGGGCTCATACATAATTTATTCCTTTAAGATGCCATGTTTCCAATGTTGACTAGAAATTGCGCGGCAATGGCCGACGCGTATCCCCACGCCGCATGTTTGACCCAGGGGCGCCCCAGGGTTGGTAATGAGGCCATGCATAGTTGAGATTGACCGTATTGTCATAAGAGAAGTTCAGTATCAATTAGAAGTGAATCAATGTAGAAATGAAGAAATTCTAGTAAAAGGCAATTTTGGGTGGGCGTGGCATATGTGGGCGGGGCACCCCAGGGTTGGTAATGGGGCCATACATAGTTGAGATTGACCGTATTGTCATAAGAGAGGTTCAGTATCAATTTGAAGTAAATGGGTGAAGAACGTTTAAAGTTATCGAAGGATCCAGAAAAGTGTACAGATTGACAGACACAGAGCGCAAACCATAAGTCCCTCTCCCTTTTCAAGGGTAGGAAACTAACAAGTTTTGATGATAATGTAAAAAATAAAGAAACAAGAAACTGATTAAAATACAAAGTTAGGTTGCCAAAAGGGTGTTCTCATTATGTTATATGCACAAACAGGGATTTCAGATATTAAAGTGGTCAAGACCATGGATAATTAATAAACCCTCATGTCAATCTCATGTGAATTGCCAGCATTAAATTCTAACGTTCACCTACCATTACTAACATCAAGAGTGTCTTGGTTTGGATCAAGCTTTCGTATAGTGTTTGGAGGCATAGTGTAATAGCTGTGATATTTTAGGAATAAAATGAACTTAACACAAAACTGAACCAAATTTGCACCTTTCTAGGTATCCTTTGGACCTTTGGACCTTGAAGGATGACCTTGACCTTTCACCACTCAAATTGTGCAGCTCCATGAGATACACATGCATGCCAAATATGAAGTTGCTATCTTCAATATTACAAAAGTTATGGCAAAATGTTAAAGTATGGAGAAAACAAACCAACAGACAGGGCAAAAACTATATGTCCCCCACTTTAGTTCATTCCAACGCTCACGGACACTGGAACCCCGGGGAGAGTAGGAAAGCTCCACTATATATATTTCATATATAATAGTCGAGCTTAAAACCCTATTTTACTAAGATTCAAGGGCCATAACTCAGGGGTGTCTGGGTATATTTGGCCCATTATCTAACTTGACCTAGATGTTATTGCCTTACACATTTTCATGAAGTTTGGTGAAGATCTGATGACAATTGCTTGACTTATTGCAGCGGAAAATAATTCGGACGGACTGACAGACGGACTTACTAAACTAACAGACGGACGGATGGACTAACTAACTAAAGGACGGAGCGATTTTAATATGCCCCCAAAATCGCTGGTTCGGGGGTATAAAAATGATATTGTATAAATGTATTGTATTTCTTAAACTGTATGAACTGTTATATGTAATTTCCATTTAACATTATCATTACATCTTCTCACGCTAGATTGGAAGGCTTTGAACCGTTATATACAGACAGATCAATCCCTAGTTTATCTTCCAGGGATCAGAAGATGTCTTGAAATCACTATGAACTGTTCATCATTTACAATACTGTATGAAATTAATGACAAAGTTATATTCCAGACAAACTTCAGGTTTAAAACACAATAAGTGACCCCATGACCTAGTTTTTGACCCGGCATGATCCATATTCAAACTTGACCTATACATCATCTAGATACAACTTGTGACCAAGTTTGGGTGAAGATCTGATGAAATTTCGGGACAGACCGACGGACCGACAAAGTGGTTCCTATATAGCCCCAAATAACAATGGTAATGGGGGTATAAAAAGATAGTATTACCAGCAGTTGGTTTCAATGGAAATTTCTTACCAGACAAGAGGTTTGATGCAAATTGTTGTGAGGAGAAACTGGAAAATATCTGAAACAAAAATAAAGTCTTATATAATTTGAAGCGCTATATTGGTAAGTCAAATTTTAATATTTGATAATCATAATACTGCAAGCTGTCTGATTACAGAGGAGTCTTCACAACATAATGCATTAACAGTCTTCCTGCAATAAGCAAACAGGACACAATCAACAACACGAGTATTTATAATATATTCAGAGACAAAGATGATCCATCCATGTCTTTGGAAATAAACAATAGGGCATTTAACAATTATTTTGGCCTCATTTTAGCCATGTTGATAAATATAATGGGTCATAATGCTTGGTGTGTTACAAGTGAAACACCATCAAAACCAGTGCTCCAGCTTGGCATGAATGGAAGGGCGCAGCACCCTGCCATTCAAAGATTCCAACCTGTCCACCTTGGACACCCTTCATGCCCTTTGGTGAAAATGCCGAGTCGGGAATAATTAATAGGGAGTTACAGTTGTAAGATCGTACGCGAATATCATTTGCCATTTAAAAGGAATCATGATAATCAAACTTAACCTTTGACCTAGAAGTTGGCAAAGGGTTTGTTTTTAGTTGGTCGCATTTTAGAATTTACAGAGCATATTTTGCAAATCAGTGTGTGCTTAGAAGCCTTAGCTACGGAAAGAACCGCAATTCAATTTGCTAAGAATGATCACCAATGCCTGTCTGCAGCAGACGACAAATGATTCTGCTCTAGCAGTGAGTGTATATACCAGCTTGTAAGACGACTTTGGCCAGACTAGTGTTTATCATTTAAATCTGTACGTATTTGTACCATTTTTGACCTCATCCAAGATATCATTGGGACAAATCTTCTGACAAAGTTTCATGATGATCAGACAATAAATGTGGCCTCTAGAGTTTTAACAAGGTTTAACTATATAGCCATAAAAGAAAAAATGCAGAGCCCACTGGCAGCCATGTTTTTCAACCAATCAGCATAATTTTTGAACCCGTCCAAGATATTTTTGGGATGAATCTTCTGACCATTTTTCATGAACATCGGAAATAAAAGTGGCCTCTATAGTGTTAACAAGACTTTACTATAGCCATATAATGAAAAAAATGCCCCGCCCCCTAGAAGTCGTGTTTTCCAAGCAAATGTAACCATTTTCAAACTCTTTCAAGATATCATTCAGACCAATCTTCTGACAAAATTTCATGAAGCTTTGACAATAAATGTGGCCTCTAAAGTGTTAACAAGGTTTTACCAAAGCCCTAAAAGGAAAAATGCCCTGCCCCCTGGTGGCCATGTTTTTATAGCAACCATACCCATTTTCGAACTCATTCAAGACATCATTGGGACAAATCTTTTGACCAAGTTTCATAAAGATCAGCCAATAAATGTGGCCTCTAGAATGTTAACAAGGTTTTACTATAGCCATAGAAGGAAAAATGCCCTGCCCCCTGGCAGCCATGTTTTTTAACCAATCAGCATCATTTTTGAACTCGTCCAAGATATTATTGGGATGAATCTTCTGACCATGTTTCATGAAGATCGGACAATAAATGTGGCCTCTAGAGTGTTAACAAGATTTTACTATAGCCATTTATAGCCATATTAGGAAAAATGCCCCGCCCCTTGGCAGCCATGTTTTTCAAGCAAACATAACCATTTTCGAACTCATCCAAGATATCATTAAGACCAATCTTCTGACCAAATTTCACGAAGATTGGACAATGCGGCCTCTAGATTGTTCACATAGTTTTACTAAAGCCATATATAACCATATAGGGACCATATATAACCATACAAGGAAAAATGCCCCGCCCCCTGGTGGCCATGTTTTAAAGCAACCAAAACCATTTTCAAACTCATCCAAGATATCATTGGAAAAATGTTCTGACCAAGTTGCATACAAATCTGACAATAAATGTGGCCTCTAGAGTGTTAGCAAGGTTTACTATAGCCATATAAGGAAAATGCCCCACCTCATAAATCCATGTTTTTCAACCAACCGGGGTCATTTTAAAACTTGTCAAAGATATTATTGGGTTGAATCTTATGACAAAGTTTCATGAAGATCGGACAATGAATGTGGCATCTAGAGTGTTAACAAGATTTTACTATAGCAATATAAGGATAAATGCCCCGTCCCTTGACAGCCATGTTTTCCAAGCAAACGTACCCATTTTCTCATCCAAGAAATTATTGAAACCAATCTTCCGACCAAATTTCATAGAGATTGGACAATAAATGCTGCCTCTAGAGTGTCAACAATGCAAATGTTGACGCTGTACAACGCAGGACGGACAAAAGGTGATCGCAAAAGCTCACCATGAGCACATTGTGCTCAGGTGAGCTAAACAAGAGCTGTCAGAGGACAGCGCGCTCGACTATTCGAGTGCTTGACAGTATAACGTAAACCATCATGGGGTAATTGTTCATATTCAATCATTTATAAGGCAAACTTTAAAAAAAACAACAACACAAAAACAACAAAAAAAATTTTTTGGAGGGGGATAAGAGGGGGGTATACTGTGTCATTTATTAGATGATCTATCAATAATTAAAAAAAAGGAAAAATATAAAAATAATTTTTTTGGGGGGGGGGGAGGCAGGGATTCTGGGTTGGGGCGTGGGGTATTGTTTAGGTGGAATCCATTGTGGTACTCAGGTAAGTGTTGTTTTGTCAAAGTATTAATAAAATCTGTTCATAAATAAAGAAGTTATGGCAATGTAACTAAAGTAATATGCATATAATAATGGAAAAAGGGCCATTATTCTTACAAAATGCTTGATACAGTTGTCTGCTCTTCTTTATAGATTGGGGTCATGTTGGTAAATAAGTTTGCAAAATATGAAAGCAATCTGTCAAGGGACATTGAAAATATTTTAAGTGGTACGCCAACTTTAACATAGATTTATCAATAATATTAATATTCTAAATGGTAAAGGGGCCATAATTATTAAAAAATGCTTGATAGAGTTGTCTGCTCTTGTTTATAGGTTGGGGTCATGTTGGTAAAGAAGAATGCAAAATATGAAAGCAATATGTCAAGGGACATTGAAAATATTTTGGGTAGTACACAAACTTTAACATTTGCTGCATTTTCTAAGTGGAAAAGGGGCCATAATTATTACAAAATGCTTGATAGAGTTGTCTGCTCTTGTTTATAGGTTGGGGTCATGTTGGTTAAGAAGTATGCAAAATATGAAAGAAATTTGTCAAGGGACATTGAAAATATTTGGGGTAGTACGCAAACTTTTAACATTTGCTGCATTTTCTAAATGGAAAAGGGGCCATAATTATTACAAAATGCTTGATAGAGTTGTCTTCTCTTGTTTATAGGTTGGGGTCATGTTGGTTAAGAAGTATAAAATATGAAAGAATTTGTCAAGGGACATTGAAAATATTTGGGGTAGTACGCAAACTTTTAACATTTGCATGCTCACGCTAACGCCAATGCTAAGGCTAACGCCAACGCCGGGTGAGTAGAATTGCTCCACTATAAAGATTTCATATATAATAGTCGAGCTAAAAAGGGTCTTTCTGTAAATCTTTAAGAGAACAAATTAAAAACTCAACAGGCCTTTTTTATTATTAAATATGCTTGTTTCCATACATCATTTAAGGCCCTAAAATTATTCAGGATATAATTTTGTAAAACAAACTTTGAACATTTTTTACAGAAATAAAATGATCTTAAAGTTCTCTGCAATTCAAAGTAATTTTTACACACGAGATTTAAAAAAAAAAATTGTTAACTTGTTCATGCTATTCGGGCCGGCTGTGCTCTAACTGCCTATGGAAAATCTTGATATTATATATATATATATGTGACCCTTGAGATCCTTATGAAATGTTCATAATTCACTAATGTCTGTATGTAAAAAAAAGTAGTGTTACCAGAAAATCGGGTTCAAAAGTTATTTCTTTCAAGACAGGATGGTTGGTGGGAAACGTCTTCCGACGAAACTGAAAAACATCTAAAAGAAAGAGACGTCTTGTATAATTTGAAGCACTATTCATTTTAATACAATTGTGTTTTGACAGCCATAGTTCTGCTGAGCCTAAAAATTAAAAGTAGGTCAACAAAACACAAAATGAAATCCAATGATTGCATCACCAAGTCTTCTACATATCCAATTAATAAAATTAATATTTATATATAGATGGTTTGATACATGACACAACATCAGGGGTGTCAAATGTCCCAAATTTGAAATCCTAATGATAAAGTCTGGAGTCTGAGGCCGTAGGTCCCTTACAGGTAGAGTCCCCCAAAGCCATAGTTTATTGTTCTTTATTTAGTCTTTAAGTTGCTATTTCTGGTGATCAAAATGCAAAATATAATAAGCCAGACCACCAGTAACACTCGATGGGTAATTGTCATTTTATATAAATGTTATGAAGAACATCGATAACAAGGGCTGTTTGTAAAACATGCATGCCCCCCGTATGGGCTGTCCGTTGTAGTGGCAGCCATTGTGTGAATACGTTTTTTGTCACTGTGACCTTGACCTTTGACCTAGTGACCTGACAATCAATAGGGGTCATCTGCGAGTCATGATCAATGTACCTATGAAGTGTCTTGATCCTAGGCAAAAGCATTCTTGATTGATCATCCGGAAACAATTTTACTGTTTCGGGTCACCGTGTCTTGACCTTTAACCTAGTGACCAGAAAATCAATATGGGTCATCTGGGAGTCATGATAAATGTACCCATGAAGTTTCATGATCCTAGGCGTAAGCGTTCTTGAGTTATCATCAGAAACCATATAACTATTTCGGGTCACTGTGACCTTGACCTTTGACCTCAAAATCAATACGGGTCATCTGCGAGTCATGATCAATCTACCCATGAAGTTTCATGATCCTAGGCATATGTGTTCTTGAGTTATCATCCGGAAACCATTTTACTATTTCGGGTCACCATGACCTTGACCTTTGAGCTACTGACCTCAAAATTAATAGGGGGTCATCTGCGAGTCATGATCTATCTACCTATGAATTTTCATGATCCTAGGCATATGCGTTCTTGGGTTATCATCCGGAAACCATTTTACTATTTCGGATCACCATGACCTTGACCTTTTACCTAGTTACCTCAAAATCAATAGGGGTCATCTGCGAGTCATGATCTATCTACCTATGAAGTTTCATGATCCTAGGCCTAAGCGTTCTTGAGTTATCATCCGGAAACCACCTGGTGGACGGACAGTCAGACAGACCAACCGACATGTGTAAAGCAATAAACCCCCTCTTCTTCGAAGGGGGGCATAATAAATGTTAATCCACTAACCATACAGTAAAACAACTGTCCAAAAATATATCCAGATATGTCTTTTGCAAATGAAATAATATATGCACTTAGTTTGACAGCAGAAAATGGAAATTTAATGATGGGGGACATATGCTACATTTTGTAGTATGTAAGATTGTTTATAAATAACCCCCTTTGTTTCAAAATAAATATATTTTTAGTTGTGGCGACCTTGACCTTGGAGATATTGACGTAATTCTACCGTGCGATACAACGTCCCACGATGGTGAACAAATATGCCAAATGATTTTTAAGTCTCACAATAATGACATAGTTTTGGCCCGGACAAGCTCATTTATGGCCATTTTTTACCTTTGAACTTAAAGTGTGACCTTGACCTTGGATATATCGACGTAATTCTTTTGAGCGACACACCCTCTAATGATGGTGAACAAATGTGCCAAATGATTTTAAATTCTCACCATGAACCACAACGTTATGGCCCAGACAAGCTTGTTCCGCCGGCCCGCCAGCCGACATTTGCCAATCTAATAACCCTTTTTTTTTCTTCGGAAAACCTTGTTAAAAAGACCAGGAAAAAACCGTACTAAGCGAACATGCCCGGCATCATGCAAATGAAGCAATTACAATATTTGTTCACACCCCCTTAAAATAAATCATCGGATTTACACTGATCTAAAATTCAATCCTGAATGGCTCAAATCGGGATTTCCAAATAATCCGGACAATTATCACCCTTGCAACATGCATGGGTTGCTAAGTTACTAAATGTCCTACATATAACACATTCAGAATTTTTTTACCATCCCACTCACACAAATAGCAATTGCAAGATGATGTCCATTACAAACCTGTTTGTTATCATTCTGTCATTTTTGTACTTCCATAGTATTTCAAATTTTAATGTGATTTAAGTACAAACACCTTATTATAGAAGGTATACCTAAGATCATATTGATTGCCATGAGTAATAATCCAACAGATTGGCTTTGTTTGTATGCCAATAGATAGAGCTTGCACATTTTTTTTATATGTGGTTATGGACAACTTATTACTTCATGTATTTTAAGGGGTTTTTGCATGTTTCGGTAAATTGACAAAATTAAACAAGAGCTGTCACCATAGGATGACTTATGCCCCCTATAAATGCTTGATAGAAGTTATGAGCTTTTTTTGAAACCTAAACGCAGATTTCGAAACCTAAACGCGGACCCTAAGTTCACGGTCACAGCGGTCAAAATTTGTGTGCGTATGGAAAGGCCTTGTCCATATACACATGCATACCAAATATGAAGGTTATATCTCTAGGGACATAGAAGTTATGAGCATTTTTTAAAACTTAAACGCAGATTTCGAAACCTTAACGCGGACCCTAACTTCAAGGTCAAGGTCACAGGGGTAAAAAAATTTGTGCGTATGGATGGAAAAGTTTTGTCCATATACACATGCATACCAAATATGAAGGTTATATCTTAAGGGACATAGAAGTTATGAGCGTTTTCCAAAACCTAAACGCCGATTTCGAAACCTAAACACGGACCCTAAGTTCAAGGTCACAAGGGTAAAAAAATTTTAGCGTATGGAAAGGCCTTGTCCATATACACATGCATACCAAATATGAAGGTTATATCTCAAGGGACATAGAAGTTATGAGCATTTTTCAAAACCTAAACGCAGATTTTTTAAAAACCTAAACGCTAGGGCTGTCACGATACGCCGTGAGCGTAACGCGGTATATCGTGGTACGGCAACACTGTATCGCGGTACGTACCGCGATATTTTACAGAATATGTATCTGTGAAGAAAACAGCAGAATAACAAGTTTTGCAAACTTTATTAAACTCAATAATCAGAAAACACTGGTATCATAGTATGACTAGAAACTGTAAAAGAAACTGTAATAAACTTGATAGAAGTAGTCATTGTTATTGTTATTCGCGTCTTTTTTTTAAATGTCCGACATGTTGTTTACAATAGCTGTGACTACAATCTGTGTAAATCGAACGCTTCAAGGGCATGTTTAAAATGCGGAGTCAGCAGGCCCAGTATTGAAAATCCGTAGCGTTCTGACACTTCCTCGACTTATTCATAATCTTAAGATAACATGATTCGGAAGTGCCATGCTTTGAACGATCGATATACTAAAGAAAGAAAATAAGAAATAGAGTAAACATCTTTTGGATAATTATGAACTTATTTGCAAAGGAAATCTGTCCCAAATTCCAAAAAAGGTACGGACCCATACATCGCCGTATTTTAAACATGAAAGTTAAACATCTACCAGTGGAAGCGCTTGCTTGACCTGGATATTAACGGATTATTTATTTAGCCCTTTTGAATCGCTTCTAAAGTTTTCAAAACGATATCTTTATCAAAATAATTATGTAATGTATTTATATCTGTGCTAATATAATAATATTTAAAAAAAACGGTGCGGCAACGCTGTACCGCGGTGCGATTTTTTTCATGACATGCACCGCGATATACCGATATACCGGTGAATCGTGACAGCCCTACTAAACGCAGACCCTAACTTCAAGGTCAAGGTCACAGGGATAAAAATTTGTGTTCGTATGGAAAGGCCTTGTCCATATGCACATGCATACCAAATATGAAGGTTATATCTCAAGGGACATAGAAGTTATGAGCATTTTTCGAAACCTAAACGCAAAGTGTGACGAAAAGACGGACCGACAGACGGACAGTCTGATAACTATATGCATAAAAATTGTTTCAGACTGATTTCACTCGCACATTTTTGTAGCAGTTATGATATTTGTGAGAAAACAGTTGTACTTAACATTAGCAACCTGAAAATGGTAAATCGTTGCAAAGCAAAACAATTGAATAATTTGGAGTTCTGTTGTCGTTTTTTGTGACACTACAAGCTTTGCTTATAGAAACTGAAAGTATAAAATATTGTATGAGCACGGATGGCCGTCTTAGCGTTAGACTTTTACTCCAGAGGTCAGTAGTTCGAGCCCAGATGAGGATTACTTTTTCTTTTAATTTTTTCTTGTTTTTTAATTGAGCTTTTTAGATTTAATGTTTACATTTATAAATATAACGCATTTGATGACTAACTTCAATACATGCCAAAATCTGTTATAAGGTCCCTTAAATACCAAGATGAGTATCAAGGAACCTGAGTGAAACATTTTATTTTATTTCGGATATATACAGGACTGCTTATTGGAAACAAAGTTTGCTCGATTCTTTAATGACTTACAAAAATGTTTATCAAATCAAGTAGGTTCATTTATTCTTCGCCTGTTGTCCCATCTCGCCAACCAGCTTCCTCCAGGCTTGTCAGTTCCGGGCGAGTCTCTCCAGCTGCCCTTATTTTCGCCCATCTGCTTAGAATCTGCATCCAGGTCACGGCGCCAGGTGTTACTGTATTTGAAATCAAGTAGGTTGGATGCCATTAAATGTGATTTTAAACACCATTATGGTGACCTTCAAGGTCAAGGTCACAGGGATAAAAATTTGTGTTCGTATGGAAAGGCCTTGTCCATATGCACATGCATACCAAATATGAAGGTTATATCTCAAGGGACATAGAAGTTATGAGCATTTTTCGAAACCTAAACGCAAAGTGTGACGAAAAGACGGACCGACAGACGGACAGTCTGATAACTATATGCATAAAAATTGTTTCAGACTGATTTCACTCGCACATTTTTGTAGCAGTTATGATATTTGTGAGAAAACAGTTGTACTTAACATTAGCAACCTGAAAATGGTAACATCGAAAGACAAAATAACAGGTTTATTTCCATTCCATTACTTACAAGCAAATTCATTGAATTGATATCCCCCGCTAATTAGTTTCTGGACAAAAAAGTGTTATATTTGACACTCAGGTAAAAAAGAATTTTTTTTAGGTTTGAAGGGCCATAACTCCGTTATTAACAGATAGTGTACAATGCCATTTGGCATGCATCATCCTCTTATCCATATATATTCAAGTTTCAATGAAATCCGCCAAAGCACTTCCAAGATATGGCTCCCAACACAAAAGTGCCGGACGGACGGAAAGACGGGCGGACAAGGCCAAAACAATATTCCTCCGCCTATTGCGGGGGGATAATAACATGAATGTTAATTAAAACCAGCACATATATAAATTTACTGCCTAGACGGGTGTATTAAATATAATTAAGGGCTGTACAATACTTACTGATATATGAGAAAATATTTACTTTTAGTAAATATAAATAAATGTAGTAGTTATACTTACACACTTGTGACTGTGAGTTTATACATGTAACTAAACTGCCTTTTTAATTTTATGACAGTTTTTTATTCCTGCCATAGTATTAAGAAGTCACTTGCTGAATAACACATTTAAGCATGAGCTGTTTTTTTTTAAATCTGCATACATAAGAAAACATCGAAAAATAAACACAAGAGGAGCATGTGTCCGAAAGTAAATTACGTCCGAAATCAGGCATGTTAAGCATGCGCGAAATTCACCAAAACATCGATTAAATATGGTTTAAACAGAATCATATGTAAAACGTGAATGATAAATTAAACATTATCCAACAAAAGCATGCAGCTTTAACCAAAAAAACAACAACAAAAATCAGCAATATAACGATGTTGTTGAATAACTCAGCGAAGGCTAGCAAAAAGAGAATTTTCAAGGGGAAACAACTAAAAAAGTAATGCAAACGGATTTAAATGGCTCATGCACGAAAGTTTATAATATAGCAACAACGCATGATTTAGCTATAGATTGCGAAATATTTTTTTAACTATTACTCGAAGATTCCTTAACTAAATAAAATATCAATAAAAGTTAAAACTTTGAGTTTGACCTACTTAGCAATTCAATGGTCAAAACAACCTCGAAATAGCTTTTTCTTCATGTCAACAATACAATTGTTGAGTTTAAGTTGACATAATAATGATAATACTATCCATATTCTCTACCTAGAATATTCATCATATTAAAATATCCAATAAATGTAGTAGCTTTCTTTTCACGCTAACAATTCAAGATGGCTAACAATCGGTTTTGCTTGGGCATGCGCATTGCAAGCCTATTTGGTTTGGTCCCGCCTTTTTCTCCATATATGGTCATTTGAGCTTGTGGACGGCCGTGGACCATCCACCTACAGTTAGCGTGTATAATGATATATATTTCCGAACAAGCCGGGTTTTTTCATTGAAATAGGAGTTGCGTTAATAAATGACAGCACAGTATGGAGTTCTTACGAAAAAGAATGGGCTGCGTGCGTTTATGGTGGCAATGATTGCATAAACGAGGTACTAAATCCATAGTGCAACTTGGTTGGAATACCTTTAGGGCTTTACTTCCAGTTGCCTCCATGACATGCCTCAGTTGAAGTGCTAGTCTTTAGCTGCGCTTTTATTATACTGTAGTAAAAGTCTTGTGTAAATTATATTCCGCGACATGACCATACAATTCAATTATCGTTTTGTATTGTTCCTTTTATATATGTTTATTTTTCAAATATTGAAGATCAAAATGTGTTTACGTATTATAACACAATACAAATTATAATAAAAATGTAACTGACAAAGTATGTTTTTAAAGTATTTATTCAGTTGTTCCCTTTTATTAATAAAAATGCGTATCATAAGAAGATATAGCTAAATGATCAGGTATCAGTTTGATAAGTATGCTACTGTAACTGAACGTGCATGAGATAATCAAACGTTAAAAGATGGTAACACTTTGTAGTCCTAATACTTGAACTGGATGAATGAATCGAATCTTGGTAATGAATGGGGTGCTGAGCTTCTTCCTTAAATAACATCAAGGTAACGGAGTATGTAATATAACGCACACAAAACTGACATTTTGGGCATTATTAAATTAAAATAGTCACCTACATCAACATTTCAGTAGCCTTGGGTTATCAAACGTCAATAAGTACCGGGCACCAATATTTGCTTATCTTATGTGTCAATCTTCGGTCAATTCCGTATGTATGTATTCGTTATGTGCCCGTTGCATACGTCATAGTTATGTTGCAGACACGTGACTTTATACGGCCAATCAGAATTGTACACGTAACAATTATCAAAGCTTTCGTTGTTAATATCTATATTAATAGGCAGTCTTACTTGAGCAGCGGAACATAGAAGTCGCATATTTATTGCTGTCGCGGGGCGGCCGTGCGCCGTATGTAACTGGTAGTTCAGAATATTGTTCGGATATTGAAAAACGTTATATAAGAAATGAATCAACATGAATAAATCGTTATGAAAACAGAAATTGACTTTGTCTACGTTTATCGTGTATTGATGAATATGTTACAAGTAATTTGTTTGCAACGATGCTCATACAAAGCAAGTTTTTTTGTGCGTAAAGCCACGTATGAAGTTAACTAAAGTATTACTTTAAAAAAAGTATGAGTTTTTAAAATGGTTTATAAAAAGTAAAGAAATAAAGTGCCGTTCAAGGGTTAAATGGATATGCAAAACCTTGAACTTTCAAAGTTAAAGTAATCTTTGCATCATGTTTTCCTATTGAGCTTCATTCACATATTCACGTACAAAAACACGTAATTATGTAAAGAAATTAGACAGTGTGTTTTTACCTACATTATCTGAAGAAGACGCGTATCTGAAGGGCTTTTGTCGAATTTGAATATTGATCATAATATTGGGATGTTTTCCCAACACACTTAAAGTCAACAATCATTTTAATAAAAAATGCGCTGACACCGTTATGATGTTTTGCAAGACGACACTGCTTGCTAAGCCATTTTGTTTCCACAAAACAAACATATATTTGCATGTGTTGATACGTACGATGTTTAGCTTAATGTAATACACATATCTGTCTCTTTCATAGATGTATGGATTATTATAATCTGTGTCGTGGCTTATGAATTGCTTTGAATGAAATAACATTGTCTGAACGACTCTGTGTGTATACACAATTTGATGTTGCCAAGTTAACATGTTAAACTTGTATACATTAAAAATGTATGTAAGAGTAGTTATTAAAACAACGCACATATGCAATCTAATGTGTTCGTGTTAGATTTTCCGACATACATGGATGCATAACAGTACATGATACGCAATATAACACATTTGTTCTTTCCTTTTATTCAAATTCAAAATTAGACGAGAAAAATTAAAAGTTTTGTGATTTTTGCAAATTTTCGAATAAAACAATTAGTGTTTTTTTTACATTTCTAATTGTGTACAGTGGAGCCAAGAATTGCAACATATACAATACATGCATTCCTCTGAGCTTGGGTTGATATTTGAAAAGTATACATATTTATTTTATGGATTTCATGTGATGAAATGGCTACAATAAATCTCTGACGGGGTAATTGAATTGCTGTGGAGTATACTGCGAATCTGTACTTCATAAGCAAGCATCGTGGAGAATTTACGTAAAATATTTTTTATTTGTGTATACAATTGTGAGAAAGATATCGTTAAAATTGAAAGACATCCGAACAACATTTGCAGCATGGACAGTTTTAGAATAAAATAAATGAAGTTCGACGAGTACACTTTTTTAAGCCAGGTATGAATACCATTTAAAAAGAAATAAGACGCTAAAATGACGGTGTTAATAATGTAAAATAAACATGGGTTATTGACAGAAAAGACATGCAGCACACAAACAGTATAGAGACATCTTATTGTTATCAATATACAATACTTAAAACCTTTTAAACATATAAGCGGGCTTAAAATTCATGGTATAATACGTGATCGACGTGAAATGGCTTTCAAATTAGAACTTAAAGTAATAGTTTTCGGGAAATTCTATTTATTGGAATGTCGAACGCCCCTTTGGTGACGTGTATCTGCTACTGAAACTCCGAATGGGTTTACATACATAATCCATGTGTCATTCAGAAACTTAAATGATGTTTGTCCAGTGAAACATATTTTATATAAGGACACACGGCATATGTAATGCTGCAAGATTAAGTGGGTCCTCATGTTCAATACACTTTCGCTTCATAATATTGTGCAAGTAAAAAAACAGCACCGTGTAGCACATCCGTTGTAATAAGCTTTTCATAAATGTTTATTATCACAATTTCTGTTTTTACTTTCCTTATCATCCCTCGTACTTTGTTAATGTGATTGTGTTAAAAATTATTTATTTCTCTGATGCATTTTTGTTTAACTGAATAGTTTATGGTTGCTGTAATATTGTATGTTTTAATCGTCGTCATGCAAAACTGTCGATAAATCCAATTAAACACCAAAAACCAAAAACGATAAATAAAATGCGGCGTACATTAAACGGATCTGCGTTTTATATTGCTGAACATAACATATTTGAAAGTCTCACATCAAATGTGTGTATGACAGCCAGATTTTTTTTATATCATTTGATCAGCGATTCAGTACTGTTGAAGTGGATGAAAACCATTATCGATATGTTAATCGTTTTTTTTTATCCCATCTGCATGGTGTCAAATGTTCAATCAAAGCATTAAACTTCATTAATCGTTGTGTACCTAAAAAATATAGTTTAAACTCTAATATCAGATACATAAACTTTGATTAATTGGTATTGCTTTGTGAGTGGCTTGTTAATGGAATACAATTATATTATGCATGACATTATAGACGCACAATCAACAGTTGTTTAAATGGATGAAAACCATTATCAATATGTTTACCCATTTTGGATCCCATCTGCATGGTGTCAAATGTTCAATCAAAGCATGGAATTTTATTAAGCGTTTTGTACTTAAACATATAGTTTAAATACCAATATCAGGTACATATACTTTGATTGTTTGGTATTGTTTTTTGTGTGGCTAGTTAATGGAATAAAGTTATATGATGCATTCAATTATAGACGCACAATGAACAACTGTTTAAGTGGATGAAAACCATTATCAATATGTTAAGCCATTTTTTGATCCAATCTGGTGGTGTAAAATGTGCAATCAAAGCATTGAACTTTATTAACCGTTTTGTATTTAAAATCATACAGTTTAAACTCCAATATCAGGTACATAATGCATTCCATTATAGACGCACGTTCAATAACTTAGAAAAAAAACAAACATTTTGGGAGCACAAGAGCGTGTTTGTTTTAATTGACTAATTACCAACCTACTGAACAATTGCAAAAAAACGCCCACGTCATGACACAAAGTTCATGAACAAGTTTAAGTGTAGTAACCGCATTTAACATACCTTGCAATTCAAAGTGCACCCATTTAATTCGAGAGCAATCAATGAATAAACGTAATTTATAGCGATGTGAACATAAATGCCAACATGATATTTTCTTCATAAATATAATACATACATACATACATACATACATACATACATACATACATACATACATACATACATACATACACACACACACACACACACACACACACACACACACACACACACACACACACACACACACACACACACACACACACACACACACACACACACACACACACACACACACACACACACACACACACACACACACACACATACTTGTAAAACCTTCCAACCGGGGAAATGTGTTCTAAACCTACCAACCGGGGACCACCATTTCCACATATTATAGAAAGCTGAAAGTGATAAAGAACAGACAAGTTTCGCATTTAAAATACGATTTTGACATAAAAATTATGATAAATAGGGTAATAAATCAAAGAAAATTTTACATGCACACCGGGGAATTATGTGCGTACCAAATGAGGAACTGCGATGTGTGCCAACTGGGGAACGGTGTATACCAACAGGGGTACTAAGTGCGTACCAACTGTGGAACTTCAATGTGTACCAACAGGGGAATGGTGTATACCAACAGGGGAACTTAGTGCGTTCCAACTGTGGCACTTCAATGTGTTCCAACTGGGGAACGGTGTATACCAACAGGGGTGCTATGTGCGTACCAACCGTGGAACTTTAATGTGTGCCAACAGGGGAATAGTGTTAACCAAGAGAGGAACTTAAGCGCGCTATCACTGTTGAACTTCAATAATGTCCAACGGGGAACCTGCGTTTACCAACAGGGGTAATTGTGTGTAATCATGGTACCGTTGTTAATAGGACAATGGCGTGCACGTTCATGGATAATATTTAAGTTAGTACAAAAATTGAACATGTATGAAACAATATTTAAATTAAATATGTTTATTATATGACCTTATATAAGTTCTACAAAAATGCCTCATTTGATTGACTCAAATATTATTCACATAAAAATAAGCATAAGAGACATAACGCAAATCAAACAATACATTTATGACTTTATTAGCTATAAGCCGACTACAAGCATACATGTGCTGCATTATACCATAACAATCATGGTGCAATTAATCAACAAATGAATACAATTTGTTCTTAAAACTAAAAAATCATGTTTTTTTTTTCAGGCCACGCTATTTGTCAAAGCGAATGAAGGAGAGGCGAGGCGGCTTATTTTTTTAATTCCTTTTTTCCATCAGAAAAAAATATTCACGATTTTAACGTACTATGAAGTTTTTTATCCTAAAAGTAGAACTGCCCATATGCATTTTGATTGAGAAGTGTAAATTTACTTTGTCCTTATTCTGACATTATAAAATAACTCATGCATTTAATCCCCTGAAACAGGTAAACATCAGAAAATTCATTCACACGCATGGCAACTTCCACTTCACTTAAATTGTCTTAAATACATTTATTGAATTTTCAAAAATAATAAAATCTGTAACTTTAAACAATCATGAACGTTTCACAACGAATGTGGCGAGGCCTGAGAAACAAAATAGTTTAGTAAACTAGCAAAACGACTTGATAACAATGCATTTTGATGCGCCAGTGACTTAGTCTACGGCGGTAGGTCAATCTGAATAATGATAAGTATTTATTGTTATATTTTATGAATTCCAATTCTACAACTGTGATACCATTACACATGTGCTGTATTAAAAAATACAGTATGTATGCACTTGTTTGAGTAGAGAATGCCAAAAACGGGTTAACGTTAATAATGAACTTACATTTAATTCTTCCTGTCGAAATAACAGATTATATTTTAAGGAAAATAGTCACTGGCGATCGCTTAGTTTTCCCGTGCATTTATACCAAACACCTTTTTTCAAGATTTGAATTCGCGTATTTTGTTCAAACTACCTTTATGTAAACCAAATTATGTACCGAATTTTTGCATAAAATATAATAGAAAGAGTGTATTTTAAGCACTGAAAATTTATGCCGATGTGTCAACCATATATTATTTGTTGAAAACAATTTAAAAGTTATAATTAATGTTGTTATACACGTATAATCACCGCTGACTTTGACAGCATTATCATTATATAAAAACGCTAATAATTAAATATGTACCAAAGCAAACACTTACCAAACACTTAGTTTAATATTATTTTAAATCACTTACATTATAGTATATATACTTACTGGGGAGTGCACATGTGGATCAATTGTTAGACCCTTGTTGGTGCCAACTTAAAAATAATATGTACCAACAGGAAAATTATAACAGTGTGACTCAATTCTGAATATACCGCACCAGACGAACAAGATCAATTTCGCATACATGTCAAAACACTTAATTACATTCCAGATGGCAGATAACATGGTTAACATAATGATTAATCACTTTAAACAACCGACATTATAGCATAATATCGCAAAGTGTATAACATGATTAATTATTAGCTTTGTACATGCATTTACATATCACATATAAATATATGTTTCAAATATGTTTTGTTCTAGGTAATCTACAGCTTGTTCAAGTGTGTGTATATGCAGAGTATTCGAAAAAACAAGTAAATAGCTTATGTTAGAATGCATAAAAGAGGTCAGTCGCAAACGCGATACATTGTTTTAACAATATCTTAGTCTAGGAAATGGTATGTTAATTGATCTTTAACCATAAATGAGACAAAAACATAACTAAATCTGGCATCTTAGTAATTTTCATCGTCGTTGAATTAAAAACTTCAAATAAAAACATGGAAAAAAATGCATAACTACTCGCGAATTTTTGTAGATCAAGCAATTTTGATATGAACAAGATGCGTTTGTGAAACACAATGTCCCCCTATATGATGTTTGACCTTGAAGGATAACCTTGACCTTGTGAAGGATGACCTTGACCTTTCACCACTCAAAATGTGCAGCTCCATGAGATACACATGCATGCCAAATATCAAGTTGCTATCTTCAATATTGCAAAAGAATTCATAAAATAAGAGATTTGGGCCACATATATTTGACCTCTGACCTTGAAGGATGACCTTGACCTTGACCTTTCACCACTCCAAATGTGCAGCTCCATGAGATGCACATGCATGCCAAATATCAAGTTGCTATCTTCAATATTGCTAAAGTGTTTATAAAATAAGCGATTTGGGCCACATATATTTGACCTCTGACCTTGAAGGATGACCTTGACCTTTCACCACTCAAAATGTGCAGCTCTATGAGATACACATGCATGCCAAATATCAAGTTGCTATCTTCAATATTGCAAAAGTATTCATAAAATGAGCGATTTTGGCCACATATATTTGATCCTGACCTTGAAGGATGACCTTGACCTTGACCTTTCACCACTCAAAATGTGCAGCTTCATGAGATACATATGCATGCCAAATATGAAGTTGCTATCTTCAACATAGCAAAAGTTATTGCAAAATGTTAAAGTTGGCGCAAACAGACCAACAGACCAACAGACCAACGGACCAACAGACCAACAGACAGACAGGGCAAAAACAATATGTCCCCCACTACTATAGTGGGGGACATAAAAACATATAAACATACCAATTATATACACAAAGCAAATATGTGAATTGATAGTAAATGTGAATATCTACGCGCAAAACAAATGCACAAAAGTCTGTGTAGGAAATTATTGTTATATTTAACAATTATTTAATCAATTCTAGTGCGATATTTACGCAATAATTTACATATTGGTAATTTTTTACTTTAAAATAACGATTAAGTATTCAACTGCAAGTCAGACACCTGTCATTCAAAACAAATTTTGTAAAATTGACAAAATATTCATTTGTATTCTTCACATTGTAGCAGTAGTTTAGCAATAGTTTTTTTATGTTATTTACATTTATCTTATTACATCTAAAAGTGTTTGTTTGTTATGTTTGAACAAAATGTTTGTTTCCATTTATCCGACTGAATTTTTTTGTGCCTTCTCTGAACGTTTAGCCTTCTAGATTGATTTGTTATCATGTTTGCTATATTCATTCATATCCACCAAGTTTGGGGTAAAAATTACTTGTATAGTGAGTAACTCGTAGAAACTCGTAATAGAAAGTACAAAGAAACACTCTTTGGCCGAACTATATACCAATCCTAATTTGTTCGGCGATATGATTATGAACAAATATCGTTTTTGACTGAACCGTATTAATAAAACATTCAAATACAATAAGCACACATATATCGTTTTCGAAAAGAGTATATAGAACAAGAAAACTCACAAAACACATGTGGCAACTTCATCCTTTAACGTATTCTCCTAATTGCATTATATGTGTAATATTTTTTTAAGTTAAAAGTACCCGTCGCTTTTTTGTTTCAATTAAATTTCTGCAAAAGTCTTTTTTTACATTTTCCAACTTCTGTTGTGAAGGTCATTCTCACTTTCAATACATGCAAGTATTTCTTTTTTCCCTGGTAATTTAACCATAATAAAAAAACGATCTAAGTGTCTGTGAACAGCTCCTTTTTCGTTTTCACTCCATTTCTTTTTGGCTGCTTGTTTTGTTCTCCTGGTATTTGAAGTACTCTTTTCTGTAAACGGATAATAAAACACGTCGCTAACTGCCATGTGTAAGATACTCATATTAAATATATATTCTTCAGTACAATTTTTCATAGCAACATTACGACAAAAGCGTCCAGGTACTTACGGCACCTGATAATGACATCGATGTCACACGAGAAATTTGTAAACATTATTTTGCCTAATGAATCAAACAATTACATGTAAGCAAATCATGTTCTAAGCAACATAAGAAACTTGGAGATACATAACTTAAATGCATTCACATGTGTATGCATACCTTTGTCTGTTATTTTTGGTTGACTGGTGCTGGGAAGCAGAGTTTCAAGGTCTTCAGTATTTTCATTTTCTGATGATTCAGAAGAATATTGTTCATCTGTCGTGTAAATCACAAGATCAAAAATTATATATAGTTTATAATATAACAATGATGGAAACAACCGAAGCACACCAAATAAATTTGCAGTTAGTGCATTGAAATTGAAAAATTAGAAGTAGCCAATGTAAACCTTGCTGAGCACAAAATGAGTGTAGACTTTACATTCCACCTTACCTGGTCGTCTCCGATAAAAAAGAATTGCCTTGCATAACACAAGTATATTTCAGAAAATGTTTGTAATTCTTTTTATCACTTCAGGTTATCAAGTTCGGTAATGAGCCCATTATTAACATTATACAAGTTTACTGTATGAATTAAACACTGACAATGCGACATACCTTCAATACATTCGTCGTCAACATTAATATCGTCTAGCGAATTGACAGAATTTCTGGTAATTTGTCCACTTTCCATCATCATGAGCAGCTTGCTGACTTTGGCAACCTGCATGGTTCCATCTGGTAATCTGTAGAATTCTCTATGTACCCGAATGTCGTGACCAAGAAATTTAGCTAGAATGTCTAATTCATTGTCAGACAAGTTAAAAAGCTGAGTCATTGTGGCAATATGTTTCCTTAACTTTGTAGAACGAAGCCTTTCCGGATGTTCAGCTCCACAGTCAATTGTAATCGAACGTAATACATCTGTCCCACGAATATGCGATGATGCAGATTTTGTTGGGAAAATATATTTACTATTGAAACAGTTTGTTAGAGAATTTTTGCTGCGTATGAGGAGGTCGATATTTTCTTTCACCTGTCTTGGAAACAGTACTGCAGCTATTCTACCTCGTTTTGCAATAATCTCTGTACGGTAAAAATAACGGCACAGGTCTTTTTCCAGTTTTGCTTAACATCCATCTAATTCTCCATCGTCATTTGTCAATTTGTTTTTTTAATATTCTTCGACTGTCATTTTTGACACCTCGCCTGATCGTCTTCGATTAAACAGAATAGTTTGACACAAGCAAATTTCAGACAACTTATGCCATGCTTGCCTTTTCTCGCAATCACTTGCTGATCCTTGTAAGGTATTTTCATGTGTTTCTGCTTCATGTCGTAAGTATTCAGACATTACTTTGACATCATTTGACAATGGCAACAGTCCTTTCTGACTGTTCTGCTTAGCCTCATGAAGTGTTCTTAAGGCATTGGAAGACACGTCATCCGTCCAATTAATTTCAAATAGTTTGGAAAGCTCCTCAGCCCTTGTTTGCAGATCCCGGTTGTTTGTTTCGATTCCTTTCGAAATAAGAATTTTTAGACATTTCTGAAGCGTTGTGCCAATCTTTAAGGCTAATGATGGTGTAGCATAAGTATTGGTGTTTCCGTCGAAGCCTGCAACGTTTTTGCAAGATTGTGTAATACATTTGAAAGCATCTGGATACATGAAATTCTTTAACGACTTTTCAACATTGCCTCAACAAGATCGCATGTCTTTCAGCAATCTACCAACTTCTCTTAACTTCTGTCTAATATAATTGTGTTGCTCTTCATCATGGCCCCTTTTTGTACAGAGTTTTTCACCGAATGCAAGGATTGTATTATCACTTTTGACTTTGCGACTTATTTCGTCGTTTCTCATGGACTCGATTACTCGTCTTAAAATAGTGCTTCCTTCTTTTAATGTTGGTAATAGCAGGCTGCTCTCTAAAGCGCGTCGTTTTCTTGATCCCGCTGCATTTGTAAACTAACATTTTTGATTGTGGCTCCACAGGATTTTCGTCGGGTAATACCCGTAACAGTAAGGACAAGGTCCATACTCGTCTGCAGCTACGCGTTGATTGTGACGTTTAGTGTATGACACAAACAGCTGTCCTTGGCCATCTCGCTTTACTTTAAAATTTTGGAGATGGTTCCCAACGTTCCTTTTTTTTCATACAATTTTTTTATTTTGTGCTGAATTTTCCGTATTTTAATAGATCTTTCACATCTTGCTCATTTTTATGCTGCGAAAGCAAATGTTTTTTAGTTTTGTTTGAGCCTTTTCGCAAAAAAGCAATAAAATCTCTTATCGTAATGTCTGTATTCACTGTTATTTGTTTGAACGATGGTGATGTTGGTTTTGTGTGCCTCTGCGGATGATTCGTCACGTTAACGAGATTGCAAGAATTCAACAGGAGGTAGTGTTGACGCTGTCTTCTTTTGAAATCTTTGAATGTTTGGTATGAGTTCGACAACTACCGACTCATCTGACGATGCATCGCCTTCTTCCGGAATATAGTCTTTGTCATTGTCACTATCCTGTAAAATACAGTTGTTTTCCTGTGTGTGAGATCATATAAAAATATGAAAATATCACAACATCATAATTTGTTGTTGGTGAACTACATCCATAAAAAATGTGTAAGTGTAACATAACACTTACCAGAACGCATGTCTTAATTACAGTTTGATACTAGAGCTTGAAAAAAATCTGAACTATATATAATCTTAGATAAAATGTTTAAATGTGTGTACTGTATTGCAATCACAAAATCGTAATAAGTTTACGTACATCGATATCCGATGATTAACTGTTCAACATATTTTCTGCCGCATCTTGTGAATTGTACTCTTGTGCAGTGTCGCTATGTTCTTTAGTTTCGGTACTCTGCAACACAATTCAATGAGACAATAATAGAGTAAGATTCATTCATCCACGTTACTTAGTATCAGTTGAAATTGCAATTCTTTATTAGCAGCATTTTCAATTGATATCATCACTCATGTGGCTTTTTATTATAATGTAGAAAATCTAAGTGACATGATAATTGTGTGTAAATGTTTGCAACCGATGGTATAATACAAGTTTAATTCGCCTTCGTCCAAAATAGTTTACTTTTGCTTATCTTACATCATGTTTTATTTTTTGCAGTTCACTGGCATTGGGGAAGATTTGAAACAGATTGATAGCTTGTTTTGTCGACATAATAACAAACTGAAAAACACCCATAAAACATTTTTAAAGGTTGCATTTTCAATGATCAATTTCAACAAAACGGTTTTAAATTTAACATATCTTTGATTATTCATCTTGAACGTATCAAGCTTTTTTAAAGATTGGCTGAATACACCGACGTAGCATGTCTTAACATATACCAGGTTGTTCCAAACATGTTATCAAAGTTCGAAAAAGTATACAAGGAATGTTTTTTACAGATACTAATAAGACAAAATGTATCCACGGTTAAATGAAAGGTATTGTACTTCTCTGGACAAATGTGTTGGAAGAAAAAAGAACTGGTGAACGGACTGTGGTTCACGGTAAATCTTGTATGTATTGTGCGGTGGTTGGTGTAAAATGAACTATCTTTTCTTACCCATGTCAGAATGTATCTTATAGCAAAATATCGAGTAAACGCTATTGTTTTTTTGTCGTTAAGATAAAATATCAACCAATGTCCATATGTAACACGCAAGTTAAATTTCCTAATGTCTCAGGGTTTCATACACAGTAATTGGCAGCGTATACGTCTTACACTGAAAATTAAAATTAATGATATTACACTTCTTGGATAAGCGATAATTAACGTTTTTGTGACTATGATGAAGTCGATGTTTATAAACTACAGTGGTTAATACACATGCGCACCAGTTTCATTGACAGGTGTAAATTCTAAATTCTTTGTGTATATGAAGATTTTGAAAGACAAGTAGTTCAAAGTCACTACAAATGGTAAACAATATTTTATTCTTTTAAAATTCACATTACGTGTGCTATAACATGTTAATATAATGATCATCGACGTACGTGTTATGTTAAGCCCAAATACCAATTAGCATCACCCGGAATAAATATTGGCACAATATAATTTAAGGCAAAATTACGCCCATTTCACTGAAGACTAAACCAAACCAGAAAATACGCCTTAGTAGCTTCGACATAGTGAAATATTACAAACCGTCTCATCGACATCTACGGATGTTGTTTGTCCTGGTTCCTGGCTGTCCGTAGATCTAGTAGTCATTGTGTTGCCTATTCAAAACAACAATAAAAAATGGTATAACACATAATCTAGTCAGAGTTAAAAAGTTCGTTATTCATGAAACCATTTAGTACAACACATTGACATTAATTCCTTGTACACAAATTATATATATATATATATATATATATATATATATTGTTTAACGTATATTTATAAAATATATTCGTGAAATATGTACCGTAAAACAAGCTTTGTAATGAAATGATATGTATATAAATCGATCTTTAGAATTCGTCTTCCAGTATTACTTTAACGTTTACATAAAAGCGCTTTTTAATAGTAATTAAAAATTGTAAGCATAATTTAAAAACTTACCTTAGTTTAATGCGTTTGTTCGCTCGAAACTCCATTTTTCCAACTTACTTTCACTAAATGATATAAATACCGAGTGTATGATTTTTAAACAGCGCAACCGGGGAACTGTTATAAGCCTGGATACACACTCGATTGTAATATGGTCAAGATTTGTGTATATTTTGTGCATGCCACAAACCCACTAATCGGGGAAGGCGTTGGATTTCTAATTTAAATTGACAGTTTGGTATTTCATACACGTAGATTAGAGATTTTCGCCTAAAACCAACCGGGGAATTCCCCGGTTGGTAGGTGTTCCCCGGTTTGTTGGTGTGTATTCATACGATTTTCCCCGGTTGGTAGGTTTTACAAACTCACACACACACACACACACACACACACACACACACACACACACACACACACACACACACACACACACACACACACACACACACACACACACACACACACACACACACACACACACACACACACACACACACACACACACACACACACACACACACACACACACACACACACACACACACACACACACACACACACACACACACATACATACATACATACATACATACATACATACATACATACATACATACATACATACATACATACATACATACATACATACATATAATACATTCATGCAAACATATGCATATAAATTGTAGGCGGAATACATTTAGCGGACTCTGGACGTTAAACTGGTGAGCATGACATATTTTTAATAGAAAGTAATTCTGGACACAGTGTAATCATTTTACCAACGATTTCGGTCTGTTTAAGTGGATGAAACAATTATCAATATGTTAGCACATTGTCAATCTCATCTTCGTGGGTTTAAATGTTTAATGCAAGCATACAGCATCATTTATCGTTTTGCACTTCGAAAAGAGAATCAACTACAATAAAATGTTCTTCAATATTTATGATTGGTATTGCCTTTTGTTTGGTCTGTTTTTGGAATCAAACAATATGACGCATGTAATAAATTGAGATATTTTTAGATCCACTGGCCAGAGGCCAGCGGGGCTTATGTCATGGTCCTGTGTCCGTCGTGCGTGCGTGCGTCCGTGCGTTAACTTTTTCTTTAAACATCTTCTTCTTAGTCCAATTCTGATAAAACTTCTCACAAAAGTTCCTGGGGTAAACCTCTTTCAGATTGGTTCAAATTATGCCCCTGGGGTCAAATTAGACCCTGCCCCGGGGTCACAAAATTAAACATATGCTTATATAAAGCCTATTTTGTGCAAACTTTAAAAATATTCTTGTCCATAACCGTAGGGCCTAGGGCTACCAAATTCGGTATGTAGTGACATATAATATGTCTCTTCTCAGTTTGTTCAAATTATATCCCTGGGGTCAAATTTGACATTGCCCCGGGGGGTCACAAAAATAAACATACGCTTAAATAAGTCCTATTTTGTGCAAACTTTACAACTCGTCTCGTCCATAACCATATGGCATATGGCTACCACATTTGGTATGTAGTGACATCTAATAGTCCTCTACCTAGTGTGTTTAAATTAAGCCCCTGTGATTACATTTGACCGTTCCCAGGGGTCACACAATTGAACATATGCTTATATTTGGCCTATTTTGTGCAATCTTTAACAATCGTATTGTCCATAACCATTGGGCCTATTTCTACTAAATTTGGTATGTATTAAAATCTTAAAGTTCTTTACCAAATTTTTTTCAAATCATGCCCCTGTGGTCAAATTTGACCCTGCCCCGGGGGTCACAAAAATGAACATATGCTTAAATAAGGCCTATTTTGTGCAAACTTTAAAAATATTCTTGTTCATAATTATAGAACCTAGGGCTACTAAATTTGGTATGTAGTGACATCTAATAGTCCTCTACCAAATTTGTTCAAATTATTTCCCTGGGCTCTAATTTGACCCTGCCCCGTGGGTCACAAAACTGAACATGTTTTATTTTTGTTTAAATGACATCATTTTATGATTTATACACAGATTGCAAACAATATTTGTTCAAGATATTAACAACATTGAAATAAGTGATTTTAATATTCAGTAGCCAAAAGTAAGGAGAATCCAACTTTAAAAAGATGTATCTATTAAAAGTATATATTCTACCGATGCCGTGAACAATCCCCTTGTTTATAACATGACTGCCGCTAAGTCTATTACTAGCAACCTATCAGAAAATAGATCAGATACCTTATTTCAATATATGGCTATCCTAGTATTTTTCAAAAACAAAAATGACATGTAACCAACGTCATGATCGAAACATCTTGATGAATTATAATTCTTTTTTTTCCTATAAACATTTGCTTTATTTAACAAACAACCTCTACAAAGTTATCATTCCTACCGCCTTTCGGCACCTCGTGAACCTGAAAAACTCGTAACTTTATGTTTCCTCAGGCAAATATCTTCTTTGTACAATAAACAATTTCTTCACCACATTAACAATCCTGCTGCACTCACTAATGCCTCAAGAATGAAGTAAAGTTCAGGTGATCTACGTCATTAGGTATTTTGCATATGTCATGAACTATATAAGTAACAGAAACTTTGAAACATACAAACACTTTTTGGAATTTTGAAAAACGATTAATGATTGAATGAAGGAACTTTCATTAATCTTATAGAACATGCGTAGTTTTGATCTTCAGCATCTAAAAATATGTGAAATAGAAAGAACGACAATATCTTTTGGAGAGATAAATGTACCTACGTTATAAGCAAAGGACCTGTGCGACAATTCCCGTTTTTTTTGTCTGTTTAGTTAACACCGTAGTAACGTTTTCCATATATAAAAATGCTCACCCTTCCAACTTTAAGCGTCCAGTGGGACGAGGGATAGAAAGAGAAAGTCACATGCTTGAGTACATTTCAACCCAAGCGCATTGCACGCTTTTTCGCATGAAAACAGTGGAGCGATACAGAGCCATCATGGCCCTCTTGTTTATAATATACTTATTAACCATACTCTTAACAGTTGACAAAAACACGCCCACGTTACAATACAAAGTACATTTAGCTTCAAATAAATACAAACAAAAACAAAGATTGAATCGTTTCATACAACGAAAAACACGAACTTCAATTTGTGATTAAGAGAGTGTCATGAATCACTAAGGGTACGTGGTTGCATGCCGTGCTAGACTTTTACATATAGATGAGGTTGGAGTACCTGCCAGCTTCGGTTCGGCATGTCTGAGCGAGTAATTGGTGTTCTCGTAACAGCTGCCTGCATGAGACCAGGTGCACATATTTCACTCAAATAAACTATCGACAAGTGATGAATAAGACTAAAGAAGCATGAAAGGTATTGGTTTACCTTTCAAACATGTTTGATTACAGACAAAACTACCAAAGAATCATATTCAAATGTAGTTAATATTTAAAAATAAGGTTGAGTGTCGTTACTCAAATCCAAACAATATCGCCGTGGCATTGCGGATATGGTGTCCGTCTAGCGACCGGGAAGTCACGGGTTAGACTCCCACTGTGGGAGCGTTTTTTAGCGTTTAAACATATTTCAATAGAAAATCATTCTAGACACAATGTGTTAATGACAGCTTGAAACAACTTTATATCAGTTGATCACCGATTTTGGTATGTTTGAGTGGATGAAACGGTATTGATATTACTGCCAGAAAACGGACTAAAGAGAGTTCCAAATAAGCCAAAGGGTTTGATGCAATAGAGCTAAAATAAATAGATATAAACAAAATCCTAACAAAATTAGGCAGTATAAATGCGTACGGCAAACTGACATTGGAAAACATTGACAAACGGCAATATTATTGCAAAAAATAGAAGAAGTCAACATTTATTTGTTTAACCATCTGATCCTTAAGGTCATGTAGTAGTGAAAGCGGAATACATGTTGATTGCACTCAAATACTATTCGTTAATGGAACATACGCAACAAACCATAATGCTTATACAACTGGTTGCAGACATAATCTCTCCATTCCATTCTCTCACCTACGCATGTAACGCATGATACAACGGAGGCTTAATCGAAATCCACACATCATATAAAGATTAGTTGAGTACACACGCGTTGGGAAATGTGTATTTATGTATACAGGTACAGATGGACAGACCATGACACTGCTCGGCACCCCCACCTCACTTCGTTGTGTTGGGTTAAAATACATTTACACTGACCCCGGTAAACAGGATTACACCGATATCTGCTAAAAGCAACAGTACATTCAAATAGGATTTATTGGGTCTATCTCATGCATCTCGGTCAATACTGGATCACTACATCGGGATAGTTTAGGCTCTTAATAAATACATTAAAATATCAATGGAGAGATTATAAAGACGTGCGACATTAACCGGTGATATTGCGATGTTACAGGGCAGTGCAATTGGATTCAAACTCTGACATCTGATTACACTTGTATGGAGATTTCTATTTACTATTTTCCGACGAGATGTTATTGTGTTATCTAAAAATGAACAATATATGTCTAAAACCCTATTTTAAACGTAAACTTGTCTGTATTATTTCTAACATGGTAAGCCCTTCTATCATCGTATCAGTATCACAGCCATTCACTTGGCATGCGTGTTTGGCGTCTTTCGCAAATGTGAGATAATATGTCTTTGAAGGAATCCATACCGTGGTTTATTGAAATTTGTGATCGTATTTATCTAATTTTTATAACATATGTTGAACTAAACAATAATTAATGACGGAAGCATTCATATGGTTTTAATACGATGTTTAAAATAATAAAATAGAAGATTGTAGCTTTATCAAATTAAACAAGACATCTAACAGATGAAACACGAAAAAATACGCTATATCATTTTGTTGGGTAAATAACTATGAAGTTGTTAGGCAGGTCATTTGTCAAAAGAAAGAAAAAAATACGATTTTTTGTCACGAACAAATAGTATGCGCATTTTAGTTTAAAACGGATATGTTTTATTTATTAACGTTCATTTAAATTTGTTTTGTTTTTTAAATTTATATATACGTATTTATTTATTTATACGATGTATAATTTATTTTACAAATAAGAATTTCCGAAAGTTCTTTAGTCCTACCTACCCCTGTTACATTTAGAGCAAGAAATCAGCTAGAAATATGTATTGCTTCTACTATCACTCTTTGAATTAACATATTCAATTTAATATCAATATAATTGTCTTGTGTAAGAACATATGTCATTTTATTTAAGAAACTATTTAGGTATTTTTAACTCATTTCACAAATTTGTCCCAACATGGTCATATTTTATACATTCAAATGTTGATCTATATATTATTTAGCACAGACCAAAGTCATGCAAATTTGGTACACAACTTAAGTTGTGATGGTGTTGATTATGCGGAATGTTGTGCCAGCGATAAATACATTTTAATGAGTTATTCTCACTAGTTTCATTATAAAATAAATCGGGACAGTCGCTTTAATTGGCTACTCTTACAGACATACCTATTTTTATACGCAGAGTAGACAGCTTCGTGTGTTAAACAATACAATACCACACTAGACACAATATAAAATTCAAAGCGCTGAAGGCACTGAAGTTGTTCGCTATTACACAATATTAGACGCAACTCAATTTTCAAAATTATGTTATAGCTTTTTATATCGCAAGTTTGAAGTGAACACAACCATTCAAATTTGTTAAGAGTGTGTCTTAAAGCACAGGTCGAGATGTGTGTGCACTGTTTATCCTTATGTTTATGTTATAGAGATAACTTAGACTTAATAGCATCTTCGCTTAAATGCTTTAATGGTATGACAAACATACACAATACGTTCATTAGTAAACGCAATAAAACAAGAATTGTGACAACACATATCCGGAAAAAATGCTTAATATCATTGAGCTTCAGAAAGAAAGCGAAAATCGCAGAGCAATTGCAGTATGCTCTCGTCTGTAAGAAAATTCCTTGCGAATGACATGGATGACATGTGTCACTAAGTCATTTTCCCTCCGTCGTATTTGTCATTCGAGTTTAAAGTGCGCTCAATAAACAAGTAGTTGGTGGGTGTATTAAAACACATTAAAATAGCTAAAGCATTGCAGGTCGGGTTGTAATTACCCCACTGGGATGAACATATTCACTAACTCAGAATAAACACAATTAGAAAGAAGGATGTGCTGTGTACATCTTAACTGATGGTCTATCAGCTGCTACATACCTGTTCTCAATTTGCGAATTACTTATTGAAATAAACCGATTAATTAAGGCTCCATTGTATCAAAAGCGAGACAAAATACAATTTAACATGTGGTTATTATTCTTTGTTTGATTTAAGTTTGCATCATTCAAGTGATTTACTGCATACGATTTTCGATGCACTATTGACAGCTGGTACAACACACGTTCCAGGCTGATATGTTCTGAAGATGCCATAGGATATGTAACAGATGCCCCATCATGTCGTAATTTGATTTATAATAATTTAATGCTCGTACAATAATTATGTTTCAAGTTTTCAATTTTCAAATTGCATGCTTGCAAGAAAATCATTATGGTGTCTAAAACGTCACATTTTGAGGTTAATACTTTGATTAAAATACAGACTAAAACAGAATACAGCGACATGTTTTGAAGGTATGCGAGTATTTACCTAGACTCATCGATTATGCTTACGAAAGTGATGATCTAAAATGATAAAATACATTTTCATGAGCTACAATCTTTTAGTGCGAAACTGGAAACCAGGAAAACTAGCAAAACTGATGGATAAAAACCCGTATATATATAATATCCTGCAACATAAACAAGAGAACTGTGTATTTGTAGGAGATTGAATCGTAGGCCTGATGGACAAGTTTAATTTAGTGGCAAACGAAATCACAATTAAACGCTATGTGTATTATATGGATACAAATGTTGCAACAAATCTTATCGAAAAGTGCATACATATACACTATTAAAAAGTTTACATGTCATTCAGTAGTTGAATACAACCTGTAAGATTAACTTCATAAAAATACATTTTAAGAGTTTAATTTCCGTTGCAAACCCGTTTATCATCCATTTTAAAAGTTGTTGAGAATAATTTAAACACAAACTGAAGACGTTATCTGGTACAATATCGGCAAATATTAGCTGTACGTTTAGTACAAGCATGTGTAGTTTTTGCACGACCACGTAACGGAAGAGTCATCAGTATATTCTTATCATGTTATCAATATATAAAACGAATTATAATGATAAGTAATACTAACATACACATGAGTTTCACAATTAATATAGCACACCAGTTCAGCACAAAGATTAAGAAAAACAAGGTATGTAGGTACTGTGTTTATATAATTCAGTCCCCGTGACTGCTTATTGTAAGGCATTGATGTCTGTATATATATCTGAAAAAAAAAACCTGTGTGTACCTTCCCACTGCGTGAAATGATTTTCTTGGCATGAATGTTTACATATATGCGATGGTCGCTCACACGATGTAAGTCAAACAATCAGGTCTAAGGTAAAGCTCCATGATATTAACACGAAAATAGGGCTAAATACAAAATACAAACTTAAGGACAGTCCAAAAGCGAAACATGTTGTACTTCGTATTATTAATAGACTGAATGGTATGAACACAATTTTATATACACACAATGTAAATCAACCACATCATTTGCATTGAATAAATAAGTTGAACGTGTTCATTCACTAAAATACATATGTAAATTGGTTTAATTGGTTTAATTTTATCATGCAGTAGTCCGAAATGGTCAAATTAAAATTATGAACCATTGACAGTGTTGACTCATTGAACTAGATACTTAATTGCAGACAAGTAAAACACAACAGCTGGAGATTCATATTCAATCCCCTGTCAATAAATCGGATAGATTAACTCTATTCCACTATGTGGATGGCATAATGGCGCTGTTGGTACGTACAAATAAATAGCCTTTAAACTGGCTACATTGCCTTTTAATGCGTATTTTGCTCGGTATATGCCCACTGTGTTCAAGGCATATTATAATGATACATTATCTGTCCAATTTTAATACGCATGTGTTCTGGTAGCAGGAATGTTTATACATATATACCACCATTAGCACAAAAGATGCAATTTAAAAAAAAACTTTCTTCTTTTGAACCATGAAACGTCTTACAATGATTGTGGTAAATGGAAGAATCCAACTTTATGAATGGTTTGCATATATAAATATACTTTCAACTTTCATAACAAATACACGACGACACCAACCTGACACAATACAAAGCTGATCAACAGTTTCGCGTATTTCGGACCACAGACTCACAATTACTAAGACAATGAGGTGATGCGTTCTTTAAGAAAGACTTTGAATTGCAATGAAACAATTGTTTTTGAAACATCAGACGTTTAGGAAAAAATAATAATTTCAGTGCGAATTATTATGAATTTAACAACGGGCAATTTACTCAAATGCTTTATAAATAACCAGGAATCAGTAAGGGTAATAAACACCTCAGTCAATAATTCATTGTACTATCTGCTTTTTGTTATACATGGTAATTATGATAAATTATCAACTAGTGACCTCGCCTACACGTTGTAGACAAACACTACAATTCATATTATATCGTGCTCTGAAAAATGTCAAGTTTGTTATCATGTATTGTTTTTGTAGTAAATATCGAGTCTTAAATCATTCATATTTGAGCTATTTACTTTAAAACTGTCATTTTGTTTGACTGTATAATGTTGAATCACCGACATCCAGAGAGGTTTATATGGTATTCGTATATGGCAAGAACACAAAAACAAAACGTATTAAAGCAGACACACCATCAACAAAAGTGTCAATCAAAACCAGTAAAGATTGTTAATACATTCAGTGGAGTAATTATCAATGATTCAATAAAACACACATCGTCACAAAATACAACACACTAATGTACTTTCCGAATCCATTGAATGGTTTAACTGATGACGAATCCCACACTGTTTCCATTGAATCATATGCAATTAAACAGAAAAACGTAGAATTGCTAACGGAACTAAATAGGGGCAATACATTACCGTTTTAAGACTGATATGATTTCTTTCCGATGGGACACTACCAACGTTGAGAGGTTAAAACTCAACGTTTCCTGTGTCCATATCCGACTGAACACGTCAATAAATGAAAAAAAAAAGGAAAATGTTTTTGCTTGTTAATTTATAACGAAATCATGGCACTTACTATGAACGATTATTTAGGAACTAACGTTAAGGTCAAATATATATGTTTTTGTTGAATGCATCTAATTTAGCATATTACGTTCGTTAGTGTTTGGTTTTAAAACACTGACGCACACCATGTCAAAAGATGATCACGAAACCTAATGTTTAGAGAAATTATGTAACAAGTATAAAACACTATCGGTAGTCTTTTACGATAAATTTACAACTCAAATTTATCATTTGCTTCTCATGTGTCGCCATATATTGAACTAGTACAATGCATGTGTTATAAACAGCAGTTACTTTAAGTACGTTACAAACCACACAGTTGTATGCTGACAATAAGCACCTTTCGGAAATAAGAAAACGTGTTATTGAATGATTTATAAATGGTTTTGTTCTGTTTCGATAAATGAAACAAAATAATTGTTTCATCAAATTCCTATGAGAATATAGTATGATATGTATCGTCTTCATTAAAACAAATACTAATATATCATGTTGCGATGTTTATTGAATTCCGCAGAAATATATATAAGAGGAGAAATAGGAATAGAAAAAAAAGATTTATTCTTGTGTTTAATTTCTATAAAATGTGTAAACAACTTATTAAACATATTTTTCGATATTAATTCAAATTAAAGTTAAGAAGAACATTTGTCGAATAATGCAATATAAGCCAGATATTTATTTCTGAATTTGAAAAAGGCTGTACAGTCGATTTCGCCAGCATATATAAATCATGCATGTACGATGTGAATATAAAATTAGTTTAACGGTTCATTTTAAATTCCTGCAACGATATCTATTCATAAAACACACGAACACTTACTAAACAGACGAATGCTTCGGTTTTTGTAGGAAAATATGTACGAAATATCTTCGACACTATCGGCTCGGGGCGCTAATTTGTCTTCGCTGCATTTTATGAAATTCGTCTTCAATGTATAATTTGCCTTGCCTATTTTGTGTTATTGTAACATATTTTATCAATATATTACTATTAAACACATATATAAAAATAGTATAATCTCGCTTTAAGCTTATTCGTTGCATTGTGTGCTTAATGTGTTCCAAGGTTAAATGATCCTTTATATGTATATAAGTGGTAAATCATCAACATATTCAGTTTATAGCCTATGCATTTTTACTGATTGTCTAGTTCAAGCGAGAGACAGCAATAACCAATAATAGGCTCACTGTCACAAGACGGAGCAGGAAACATTGAGACCAAGGCTAATCTTATATTTTCAAACAAATAGATAGGTTGTCTGCAATGTCATACGGTTTGTTGTTGTTTTTTCAAATACGTAAATTTACCTGAATATGTGTACTTTTAAATTTAGTGCTTTATGTTTATACGCGAAGACATATTAATGAAGGGAACACATGGGCATTTATAATCAATTAATGTTGTAGCATTTTGTTTTCTTTGTTTCTTTGTGTAAGTGTGATGTCGGCTAACAAATCTGTAGCTCTGCGACCGTATATAAAAGGTATGTGGAGGCAGTGGAAGGCGATTTTGAAACTCCGATAATTTTAAAAGGGATGATGGCAGTTACCGATGTCGGGCCTATACATCGCAGTTATAAAATTGCCGTTATCAACATTTACCCGATATTATAATTTTACATCGGCCCACGATTTGACATAAACACGTGACGATGACGGGGTGAGCTTTTGCAGAATAAGTTTATACCAATATTGGAGCGTTTTGCAAATCTATGGCGTCAAATTATAGAGTCGATATAACGTTTTGCCGAATGTTATCTTAATTCGTTGTTCTGGCAATTTTGAATTCACTAATGAGTAACATAACAATCCTTGTCTAATGAAATATATGTAGCAATACAGACTTAATAACATTACTATATAACAGCGACTTAAATAAATATAGATTAAATGCACCTAACCAAATTAATTTCAGAAATTCTCGGCCATATATGTAGACAGACCTGCCTTATTGACCGTATTTCATTTACTGGTCGCCTTTTGGTGCCAGACTCAAGAGCGTTATCATATATCAGTTCTCTCTCAGCAACATGCATCTCCAACGGGAATTCATGATATTGTTCAATAAGTAATTTACTCTACTTGCTCATTTCTTGTGGGAATTCATATCAATTATACGAGCGATTTATACATCTAGCGAACATCCTCGTCAATTGTCAAAGTTCAAGGAAGCGAACCTTCAAAAGTAATGTGTTATTGTTTGAAAAAAAACACGCAAACACAAACAACTAACACAATCAGAAACTGTCTAGCAAAGGAAAGTTCTCTGAATAAAACATAAAAACCCTCCGGCCGTTCACTCAATCTTAGCCAGGATAGCGACATTGCGACTGCTGACTCATGGCATTCCTCTTCAATTTAAGGTTTGTGTCATATTGTTTAAAACACTCATACCCTGTTCGATTGGAAACTATCACACATATTACACAATACCTTGTTGTTGTTTACTGTTTTCCGATGTTTATAACTAGGCTAGTGTGTAGGTTTGTATTAGTTAATTTTCCCCATATATCAAAGCAATCTGTATTTAATTATATATCATATATGATGGTGGTCAAGCTTTTTAAAATTGAATACATTCATATTCATGGATTATGCACACACGTCTTGCACAAATATCCGTGAACAGCAGGGTCTTGTAGCTGCGATGTAGTTATTTGGTTATCAGATTGCAATGCAGTAAGTAACAAGGTGTGCATATAAAGCAGACTTTGCTTATCGTATTTATGATATTTTATGCGGTGGTAAGTTGTATGCATACACATATTTGATTATAATTAGCACTTAATTTCAGTATACCTGACTGTATAAAATATGATGTGTAGAAGATAAATGGTATATATATTAGCAAATATTCAAGCAAACGTAATATAGTAATAAGTAATTTGAGATGTTCATTTATTTTGTTACCTTGTTGAAAATCCTAACGTTAATTTATTTTGTAACGAAAACTAGATGTATCCTTGCGTCAAAAACAATATTTGCTCGTATATCAAATGGTCTTCTTCATAAAGCTGATTGTTGAAACGTTGCCCACAAATAAAACAATGCACGTTGAAGTCCAAGTTCAGTAAATATAAATGTTAACAAAGTGAAATTATGAAATATTAAAGCAATATAATTTGTATTTATGGAGGATAAAGTTTTAACGTATGAACAACATACGAAATAAACCGATGTATCCGATCTACAGCTATAGAAAATGGAGTTTTACAATCAGATGAAATGTTCAATAATTTAGCAGATTTAACATATATAGCTCAAATACCAGTTTTACAGAAAAGGTACATATTACATTTGTGAAAACGTCACGCGCGCGTGAAAATACATCCTATTTATGTGACCATTAACACAATATGACGTTTGCATTACATTAGTGTTCACGAACAGTGCTCATGTCAAAAAGTCTCAAATACGAGTTTTCAAGGAGTAAGGTCTACTACATGCTTGTTAAGTACACAAGCATTATCGACACTGATATTGTGACGCGACGTTTACATTCTTCACGTACATGTGATCATTCACCTATTTCAACCATTTAATGTAACTTGTTTGACGTACAGTGTCCATGTGTAAGGGTCCACAAATCAAAAACGAGATTTAAATCATACGATCGATTATAAGGCGTTTGTAGCGTTCGCAAGCACCAACTAAATTGATCAAATGTACTTGACCACGCATCCAATTTACTTGCAGCGCTAGGGAATCTATCTTTGGGTAACCAAATGTTCCAAACAAATTTTGATCGGATCTTTTGAATAATACTTGTTTGCAAAGTACATAAACAGCTATTATAAATACATAGTCACGTGCCTTCGGAATTCGTAAGCTACAAGTGACCGCATGTACAATTAAGCGTTTCATTAGCTTGTAACATAAAGTACCAATGTTTCAGAATCTATTTTCCAAAACAAGGATTTTCCCAGACAAGGTACAAAGAAGTGCTTGCAGATTGCACAACTAGCTTAAATTACATCATGCCTTCCAGTTCAAATTTTATTCACAAGAAATTAGTAGTTATTATTTATATCAATAGCTATCGGTGCAATTGATTCGCTTGACATTTTTACGCATGCGTGCGTAATACAAGTTTTCACCTAAGGGTCTCTGGTGATGTAGAATGTATTGACCGAAACTAGCGTAAATTGTTCAACGTATCATGTACATGTACATTATTGCCAAGCGTTAACATGTCTGTTGTATTGCCCGTATAATTAAAATCCTAGTGAGGCAATTTCAACTCAAACACTTATAATAGTAACTCTGCATAAACGCTTACTGTATAGCGTTGTTGTCAGTGTTGTAAATTTAGCACACTAAACATAATTTGCGAAAAGGATCTATTGATCACTATTGTGACATTACTAGTATAAGTCTTGTAGCGTACGATTTTTTTAATCGTTCTCGGAAGCTTTCAACTGCTCTATTAAACCAGTTTCCTGCTATTACCGTACCAAAAAATGAATACATGTGCTTTGTACAGCACATGCGTTACTCTTTACATATTTGTGAATATGTACATGTTAAAGGCAGTCGAATGTATGATCAATATTCTGTGAATATCTATAGTAAGAAAGCTGATAACATCATATGCTGTTTTTGCAACACCCCATGTTACTATACGTATAGAAAACGCACAGGTTGAACGTGTCTTTTGAGAAGTGGAGTGAACTATAAGTATAGTAAATTATACCTTATAATAGATACCCGAAACATTGACACAATTTTAAAATTGAAATTTTCACTTAAACAACTACTGTGAAACCATTGTTAAATGTCACGCATTAATTTTCGTGTATTTCGTCAGTCGACCGATTGACGAATTTAAGTTCCTAACGAACAATTATGTCCCATGTTTAAACAAAATTAAGACTGAATTACCGTAGGTATGAGGCATTAAAACCCGACGTAATCCACGTATACATACTGCGTCCGTTTCGTAATCAATATAAATCCGGTTTTGACACAAAGGGGTTTAGATTACATAGTATACTTAACTGCCACGTGACATTGCTTCAAAACGCGTGTGCGGTACAGCTGTATCGAATGCGTTGACATCGTTTATGTATAATAGTAATGATTAGCGCTAATTGTTAACAAGTTTATTACCCAATAATTCATGGCATTATATGCTATTTCAGAAGAGCTCCGCAATGTGCTCACATTTATGTATGCAATTCCTATTTCAACTAAGGCCTGGATGGTTCGGAAATATATATTATACACGCGCAATCGCTAGGGCCACCGCAACCGGACAAAAAAATTATCGGTACGCCGTACCGTAAATTGTCCAGTGCAACATATAGTTAAGAAACAAGAAGGTTATGTCGGACAAAAGCATTACTCCCCCCCCCTCCCAGGTTGGACAACTAGTACCTTCGGTTGCATCCGGAATAGAGTAGAGCATTTGGTAATCGGAGTCTGCAGTTTCTGAATAAACCAAAAGATGCCAACGTAAAGATAGCCTTTAACAATACAGATTCAAGTTTATCATGAGCGGCCATAGGACAAATTGAGCATATGTTTCCAACATATATATCGTTATAAAGGCTCTTTTATCTACGACAGGCAATTGCCTGTGACAACCCTGAAGTATTTTGCTTACGACAAACCACCCGTTGACAGGTATCGACCGAGTCAACATAATAACCGGAGTACGCTACAGTTAAGGGTATATGATGTTCCGCGCCACTTATAATGGAAACTTACAGACCGCCAGTATTAAGAGGGTGGTGGTATCGGGAGGTGGGAGACGAGTAGCTATGAGTTGTAATGATATGTAAATGCAATTATGTGATTTTGCAGCTTTTTTCTTGATAATGCAATGCGCAGGAAATGTTAAACGTGCAATTTTCGTATTTAATCTGTGAGATTACGGATATTTGTATTTGATTTGTTGTTAGATACTACATATGTTATTTCGTTTTATGCACATTAATGATCGTGACTGCAGACTATTCTGGAAAACAAATATAAGGTTTTAATTAACGCACGCGATATTTAGGTGCGGTCTGGTATAACAAATCTATATGATGTATACTGCTAGTATTTATCTTGTGATAGTTGTTCTTTCTGTAAACGACACATCTTGCATGTGCAATACGAAATTTATATGCTTGGTATTGTTTATGTAATGACGGTAACACGAAAACAAGATTATTTTGACACTCATAAAGTAGACAAGCGCATTGCATTGAAATTTTGGTTTTGTTAAAACTTAAGTGTGTATGTATTTTGAAGTCTGTGAGGTTATTATACAATCGTTTGTTTAATTAAAAAAATCTACGTTAACATCTTGTCTGAAAAACGATTCACATACACTTTCTGTATAGTAAAAGCACTAAATGTGCTTTTAATGTAAGCAAATCAACTCACTTTATAACAGGTATTCATATTTATTGCAGTACAACGCCGTTTTCGATGATAACCATACAAGACTCATTCAAGAAATAAATCTGATTTGGGATTAATCCAGAATTATTAAAACAGTCGTCCCTGTACAATACACTTCTGCACTGCATATATTAGACGGTTAAAACCAAAATCAATATCACAGCAACATTTACAATTATAAAGAAACATATTTGAACAAGAGATACGCGTTAAGTTATACCGAAATTTCTGAGTCGGTCAAGGAAAAAAGCATTTCAACAAAATAAGTCAAAATATATTGCAATTTACACGAGAACTGAGACATGTTATCAGAGAAACGAGCATTGCCATGTGTAAGTAATGTATAAACCACTTTATTATGTAAACTGAATCGAGCCACCAATATAACGCATCATACACGTCTAAGAACACTAAACGAGTTACTGAAAGAAAGCTGAATAATACATAACATAGTTAAATATGGAAGTATGCATTAATGAATCACTAGTTAATACCGTTAAAAATTTGCATGTTTGAATACCAGTCTAGATACACAGTTTAAATGGATAAATTGGATGATCTAAACTTAGCTCAATTGCGCAATTAGCCTCCGGCGTTAACATATACTATCACATTAATGATAATCGGGACTCCTGATAACGTCAAAGTGTTGTTATGTCTGCTTCTATAAATGACAAAACGTGCGTCGAGAATATTCATTCTTTTCTTTACGACTTATGATTTAATAAATTGAATTACAACGTTACCGATGGATTCTATAGATTTTTTCCTTTCTCTGTTGAATTCGATTTACCATGTGTTTGCAAAATATCACGATTTTCTACGTGCATAATGAACAGTGTATCTGCCTCAATTCTAGTTGTATTTACCCGTTGATAAATTCTGAAAAATATGTCGTCCACAAAAGGTCACATATCAATGAGAAAACGTAAACTAAAGTCGAAACATATTTGTTTTGGCTTTATTCTATTTGCTCTGGGATTATACTATTGGAAGTCGCTTCTGTTTTACGACAAGCGGACATTACACATAAACGGTATCGAAGGCGAGTCATGTCCTCTTGAAAACCAACATGACAATTAATTATAACCAACGATGTATTCTGTATTCCATATTATAAGTTCAAGTGTTGTGTTTTCTGTACTTTCGATTCTGTATTATTTTGTTGGATTGCAGAAATAAAAAACAGAAGGAGGAAAAAGGATAAAAAGTTGACCAAGCAAGAGCACCTTACAATTGTAAAAAAGCCATATTGTTGCAAAACTCCAAAGCTGTGCAACGAGAAAAAAACAATTTGATAACACATACATAAGATCCATTACACGATGAATGCATTGCACTCTTAAAATTACCATAAGATTCAAAAGCACAAATATGTACATCGAATACCGAACGTTCTGCCGATAGAAGTGTCACTACACAAACCGACAACAGAGGATTTATCCGAAAAAAGTCGAAGGCGAACCAGCAACAATACTTTTATTGAAAAAAATGGTTGCTTTTGTGTTTGTATATATGTATTATACGTCCAATGGCTCGCATCGCACGAACATGAACACACTTATAGGGCGCTCAAGTTATTTTGTTTATAATAAATAAGCATATAATGTCAGCTTTCTGTTACATTTTCTTTCAATTGTTACATTGCTCACGTTGAGCTTCTTTTCACTTTTATTATAGATTAATAAGTTTTCAAGTGTGCACAATAAACCAAATCAATGTTGGAACGAGTAATGCGCGTATTGATTTAAAATACACGTACAATTGAATAAAAAGTCATGCAAAAGGGTTTGTTTATCACTGATTTATAAATCTCTTTTCGACCAATGCGAAGAATCATTATTTTAATGACTTTTAGATAAAGAAAACACGTGTTTTATAAACACCTTTAACTTTGTTTTTATGTGAAACAATAGGGTTGGTCTGTTGTCAAACAATACGATTTGACTTATGACATTTAGAAATAAATGACTAGTTAAATTCTTTTGGCAGGGATATTAATCATTTGTACAACGTTTGTTATCAGCGTTTCGAAACAAATCTCATCGTTCGGTATAACCAGTTGAAATTTGCTTTAACATACTATTAAATGTCTAAGTATACTCTGTTTATGTTAGCTCAGTAGGCGGGGATTCTAAACGTGTATTCATTTTCGTCATGACAGCCAAACGAACATATCTTTAACAAAACAATGGACGTTCCATATGTTTATATTTTATTTATCAAATAACAATTAATATACGTCTTTGCAAAATGAATGGTTGCTATCGTGCTTTGTTATCGGTCACTACGTTTCGTCATGTGTAATGGTATCTACTAAAATGCACTGAGTAAAGTATGTGTTTTCAATGACTTAAGCATTGAAATGTGTTCAAGGGGCCTTTTCACGTTTTAGAAAATTGACAAAATTGCAAAAAAGTTGTTTCATATTCGCACATTTTCGTTTTAGTTATGATATTTGTGAGGAAACCGTTATGCTGAATATTTACCATGCTCTAAAATAGCCTTTATATGCATCGTTTGACGATTTAAAAACCTAAAAATTATAAAGCGTTGCAACGCGAAACGATTTAATAATTTGGAGAGTTCTGTTGTTGTCGTTATATTTTGTGAAACTACGAGGATCGCTTATATGAAGTATAAAATACTTCTGTGATTGCTTAAGGAAGGATGGCCGAGTGGCCTAATGCGTTCACTTTTTACTTCAGGACCCCAGGGGTCAGTGGTTCGAGTCCTGCTGAGGGTCACCTTTTTTCCTTTTTTAATCTTATTTTTGATTTGTTACTGGAGCTTTTTAGATCCAATGTTTACATTTATCAATATAAAGCATTTAATGACAAACTTCAAAACAAGCCAATATGTGTGAAAAGGCCCCTTTAATGCTATTAAAGTTTTTTTGAAAAGTTATTAGTACGTTTTGTGTCATCTAGTTGGAATATTGAAAGCGCCCTTTTTATTTGCAAACAAAATCAATATCGGGATCTTCCTTATCTTTCAAATATTGATTATATAAAAAGTGTTGCTATATAAATTAACTTGTTAATTATATACCCAATGTATAGTATTAAAATATACATGCATTCATTATATGATTATATTTATAAACAGATATATTGTAAAATAACTTGAATTCACAAATGAGTACTTCGGTAACAAACGATCTACTGTACACATAGAAAGGTGACTCGATCGAATATGTATTGTCAGTGCTATTTGCACAAACACGTGTAATTGTCTGTATATTCTAAATTGAACACCAAACATTAAAACACACATCACAGACAATTCAAACAATAGTCATTGTTACGGTACAGTAATTGAAATGGCTTCTTTGATCTATTTGTTTACCATGATTACAAACCTAACCTTTTGCATCCGAAAGCAAATCGATTATCAAACTGAACGAAAGAAACAATGTGATAACAGGTAACTAGTAACACTTCCCAAACCTGCGATGTCATGGTAAAGCAAAATAATCAGAGCAATCTCACTATTATCACGTTTTTTCTACAACTACTTGCGAAATCAATGGGATGCAAATAGTGATATAATGATATGAAGCATCACAACGACATGATTTACAATTCTCATTTAACATGTATACGTATCTCATGATCAGCACACGACGACTTTCAGTTGGTGCATTCAAATAATGTATTTACATTCAGTCGTCAACTTTAAGCTGGATTATTTAACCGTTTGTCAACTTTATTTTAAAATTACTTGTTAAAATCTGCAAAGTGTGTTAATTTCATTTGTTCCAAGTTCCACCGTATACGCAGCTCATTTACGATTGCAAAAGAGTTACAAAGCATCAGCCTCGATCATTTTTCTTTTTCAATGTTGCATTTTCTATCCGATGATTGTTTTTTAATTACATCTCTTAACTTTTCCAGCGATTGGTTTTAAATAAATTACACATGTTAAATATGCTATAAGCATATAGGAGATTTAGTAAATACTTATATTTTAGACAATAAATAATATACATTTATAACAATTTCCACGAAAATGTTTATAGTTTGGAAGCACATATATGCTAAATAGTGGTATCTAGTGTTATTGCGGACAACCATAATCGCTGAATTGAAGACCGGCATTACAAACAACAAAACACAAAACATAAAATTGTGGTTTAACGAAGACGTATTTTGCATGAACAATGACGATGAACTTAAAGCTTTGCCGTCGTTTACTATCAGCGAGGGAAATACCGGGGATTTATCTTATATATATATATAAATGTTTATGACGACCCGTGTATATATCCATCACAGTATATATCATTATATATATAAAAATAAAAATATAAATAAATATATATATATATATATATATATATATATATATATATATGACCTTTTATTTTGTTGTTCAAAAACAAGTGTCTATCGCAACCGTTGTTTATTTTTGGTATTTTCACTTCATATACACTTATGTTTGTTAATAAAGAATCAAAATACTAAAACAATATCCCGGAAAGAGAAAAATATTGCATTTGAATATCAACCGTACTTACGTTTCGTACCGAAAATAGGATTTGTATACGTTCACGTCCATTTCGACAAACGCGATTACTTTTAAGTTTTAAAGCGCAAAAATGACGGATTTCTACCTTGTAACCACCAGATATATTATAATTGGCATAGATAAAATTAAATATATACCCTAGTTATCAAGTAATTTATTATTTTTCAAACGGTACCGCTTTTAAAACCGAAAGAAGGATTTCTAGACGAATACGTCCTTTTCGACAAACGTGATTATTTTTAAGTTTTAAAGCGCAAAGAGACGGATTTCTACCTTGTAACCACATATATTCTAATTGGCATTGATAAAATATATTTTTTATTTATATCAAAATTTACTATGCCAAATAAGTTGTGTTGCTTTTCTTTTGACAACTGACGACAGAAATGATTCGTTTTCCTGCAACAATATCAATTCATAGGAGAAACGAACACTTACTCCGATCCAAATAAAACAGACAGTTCCGCTCGTCTTAGAGGACTGGCCAGTCATGTAAAATATCGTATATAATATATTTTTATTAGCAACTGGAAGCAAGATGAGTTGAAGTTAATTCGTCAGTTACCACATTTTAACTAACTCTTTTGACCTGTCAATTCTTTTCAGCTCAATTCAACAGTGAAAAATGCTCGTAATGTCACTTTAAAGTGACATTAGACGCATCTAACAGTATATGCTATGTGTATAGGTGTCTATCGCAACTGTTGTTTATTTTGTGGTGTTTTCACGTCATATACACTTATATTAGTTAATGCAGCATCAGCATACTAAAAAATATCCCGGAATGAGAAAAAATAATGCATTTGAATATCAATTGTATTGTCGTTTGAGAACTGACGACAGAAATTATTCGTTTTCCTGCAACGATATCTTTTCATACGACACACGAACACTAACTCCCATCCCAATAAAAAGACAGTTTTGCTCGGCTTAGAGGACTAGGACAGTCATGTAAAATATCAAATATATATATATATATATATATATATATATATATATATATATATATATATATATATATATATATATATATATATATATATATTAGGGATGTCAAACCTAAGCAAATCCGTAACCGGTTAACCTCTTTCGATATTCGAAAGGTTAACCGGTTAATCGACTGTCTTTTGACCACATAAAAAACATAAAAAAAACGCATACGTTTACAAAGACCTATACAATATGTACTTTATAGGTCTTTGACGTTTATAAACAATTACATGTATATACAAATATACTCTGTCTTGTTGATTGTCTTGCAACCTAATTACTTGTGCGTTGTGAGAAAACCAGGCATGTTCGTACAGTGTCGTCCAAGATTATCCTGTGCAGTCCGGAAAGGCTAATCAGGGACGAAATTTCAACATACACTGGATTTTCGTTAAGCAGATACTTTGCTTTGATTTTCGTTTATAAATTGTGTCTTTGTTTTTATACCGGAGCTCTGTAGCACCGATGTTCAAATCTAGCTAGTAAAGGCTTTTAATGACACACTTCTAGTAATGTGAACATCTTTGAACACGTCCTTTTTTAAATTACACAATATTATGATATTCATCACACATGTATGATGCAATTGTGGTTATAATAATACTGAAATGCATTAACATGCAATTGACGCTAGTACTGCTGCTGATGTTGGTACTGCTGATAATCATGACAATGCTGAAATTGATGATCATTAGGAAAAGGAAAAGGAAAACTATCACGATGATATATAAATGCAAATTTTATTTATTTTCAATACTTGACTTTTGAAGTTGCGATAACACGAAAGTGCAGTGCTATACTCGAGTACACAAACGTACTGAGTATTATTTGATCCGCGTCATGCGAAAATGGGTCTAAATCGACATATGTAGCTCCAGACCAATTAACGCATTCGTTTGGTCTTGCCAGGTGCTACACTGAATACCAATGAGACCACGAAACCGTGCGTGACTGCGCAGGCTGCTCTGGAGCAACGCTGGCCGCATATGGCATAGGGCCCATTTTCATATGACGCCGTTCAATTAGGATTGTTAGGGTCACGATTACTTTTGAATGCACGTAATGCCTTACGTGAACAGAGAATGAGTCACGTTTTGACAAGTCACATAACATAAAATATACGCATTATTCATTATAAATTCACTGGCCCGAACAGTTTAGTTTTCCCAACAGGGTTTCTTGTTTTCGAAACGCGTAAACATTCTTAAAAGCGTGGTATTTGAAATTCAGCGTTAGTCCGTTTGCTAATGGCATACTACATGAAACGTATTTTTGATCAAGGAATATTACATAAAGCGTGTTTTACGTCATAAAATAAATAAATGAAGCGTGTTTATCTAAATGGGGATAATAGTTGATGCTTGTTAGAAAAAAACTTTCTTTTATAACTTTCGCTCTCTCAAAATCTTTGTTGATATAATAATAAATGAAGCGTTTTTACTAATTTCTCGTGTGCCTGCGCATTCATACGCTGCACCTCGATGGTTTACAGCTCTAATCGATTTTGATCCACGGGGGGGGGGGAGGGGGGGGATCACGGGTGGTAATTGCCGATAATTTGCGATCAGATAAGCGGATTAGCCAATACAGTGAAATGAAGTAAAACAAAACTAACGATTTGAGAATGTATTGCGTTCAACAACAAAAATGCGTTTTCTGAAAGAGTAACCGAATATTAATTTTGTAATCGGTTAACCTCCTTAAGAAACGGATAACCGATGAGTTGCAGATAATTGGTCAGTTTCCACATTTCAACTAACTCTTTTGACCTGTTAATTCTTTTCAGATCAATTCAACAGTGACAAATGCCCATAATTTCACTTGAATATCGGTTTTTGATTTCATTTCACTCTTTTTTTTCAAAAATTCTCGATTATCGTGCGAACATATGTTGTACATATATGTTTAACTTCCGGTCGAAGATATAAGTTTTCAAATCAACATTATCATAAACAATCATGTTCACATGTGATAAATAACATTGTACGATGTTTGTGTTTTTAGACACACGATGTCTGCTATGTAAGTCAGTGTAAATATTAACTGGGGAGGGTGCGGGATGGGTGTTCCCTCCGGTTGTCGATTTTTTTTTAAATGGCACCTTGAAATGATGCATTTTCCTGCTATCTAATCAACATTTTGCATGATAAAAGTGCATGTAAAACAATCAAGAACAAGAACTTTAGTTCAGACATCAAGTGTGACAGACACACAGACAGACAGACACACAGGAATAAATCAAATGTCTCTGAAACCACTAAAGTAGTCTTTTATCTTTATGACCAGAAATTTTTTAACAGTGTTAGATGTGGCCCTCCTTTTCACCTTGTTGGATATCCTACTAGGTCACCCTGTTGGATGTTTTCTTTTACAAATTATAAAAATAACATTTTAAGCAACACTCTTTATTTCAAGTTCTATCAAATGTTATGTCATTTTGTAACAAAACAATACAAGAAAAACCCGTATATATATAATATCCTGCAACATAAACAAGAGAACTGTGTATTTGTAGGAGATTGAATCGTAGGCCTGATGGACAAGTTTAATTTAGTGGCAAACGAAATCACAATTAAACGCTATGTGTATTATATGGATACAAATGTTGCAACAAATCTTATCGAAAAGTGCATACATATACACTATTAAAAAGTTTACATGTCATTCAGTAGTTGAATACAACCTGTAAGATTAACTTCATAAAAATACATTTTAAGAGTTTAATTTCCGTTGCAAACCCGTTTATCATCCATTTTAAAAGTTGTTGAGAATAATTTAAACACAAACTGAAGACGTTATCTGGTACAATATCGGCAAATATTAGCTGTACGTTTAGTACAAGCATGTGTAGTTTTTGCACGACCACGTAACGGAAGAGTCATCAGTATATTCTTATCATGTTATCAATATATAAAACGAATTATAATGATAAGTAATACTAACATACACATGAGTTTCACAATTAATATAGCACACCAGTTCAGCACAAAGATTAAGAAAAACAAGGTATGTAGGTACTGTGTTTATATAATTCAGTCCCCGTGACTGCTTATTGTAAGGCATTGATGTCTGTATATATATCTGGAAAAAAAAAACCTGTGTGTACCTTCCCACTGCGTGAAATGATTTTCTTGGCATGAATGTTTACATATATGCGATGGTCGCTCACACGATGTAAGTCAAACAATCAGGTCTAAGGTAAAGCTCCATGATATTAACACGAAAATAGGGCTAAATACAAAATACAAACTTAAGGACAGTCCAAAAGCGAAACATGTTGTACTTCGTATTATTAATAGACTGAATGGTATGAACACAATTTTATATACACACAATGTAAATCAACCACATCATTTGCATTGAATAAATAAGTTGAACGTGTTCATTCACTAAAATACATATGTAAATTGGTTTAATTGGTTTAATTTTATCATGCAGTAGTCCGAAATGGTCAAATTAAAATTATGAACCATTGACAGTGTTGACTCATTGAACTAGATACTTAATTGCAGACAAGTAAAACACAACAGCTGGAGATTCATATTCAATCCCCTGTCAATAAATCGGATAGATTAACTCTATTCCACTATGTGGATGGCATAATGGCGCTGTTGGTACGTACAAATAAATAGCCTTTAAACTGGCTACATTACCTTTAAATGCGTATTTTGCTCGGTATATGCCCACTGTGTTCAAGGCATATTATAATGATACATTATCTGTCCAATTTTAATACGCATGTGTTCTGGTAGCAGGAATGTTTATACATATATACCACCATTAGCACAAAAGATGCAATTTAAAAAAAAACTTTCTTCTTTTGAACCATGAAACGTCTTACAATGATTGTGGTAAATGGAAGAATCCAACTTTATGAATGGTTTGCATATATAAATATACTTTCAACTTTCATAACAAATACACGACGACACCAACCTGACACAATACAAAGCTGATCAACAGTTTCGCGTATTTCGGACCACAGACTCACAATTACTAAGACAATGAGGTGATGCGTTCTTTAAGAAAGACTTTGAATTGCAATGAAACAATTGTTTTTGAAACATCTGACGTTTAGGAAAAAATAATAATTTCAGTGCGAATTATTATGAATTTAACAACGGGCAATTTACTCAAATGCTTTATAAATAACCAGGAATCAGTAAGGGTAATAAACACCTCAGTCAATAATTCATTGTACTATCTGCTTTTTGTTATACATGGTAATTATGATAAATTATCAACTAGTGACCTCGCCTACACGTTGTAGACAAACACTACAATTCATATTATATCGTGCTCTGAAAAATGTCAAGTTTGTTATCATGTATTGTTTTTGTAGTAAATATCGAGTCTTAAGTCATTCATATTTGAGCTATTTACTTTAAAACTGTCATTTTGTTTGACTGTATAATGTTGAATCACCGACATCCAGAGAGGTTTATATGGTATTCGTATATGGCAAGAACACAAAAACAAAACGTATTAAAGCAGACACACCATCAACAAAAGTGTCAATCAAAACCAGTAAAGATTGTTAATACATTCAGTGGAGTAATTATCAATGATTCAATAAAACACACATCGTCACAAAATACAACACACTAATGTACTTTCCGAATCCATTGAATGGTTTAACTGATGACGAATCCAACACTGTTTCCATTGAATCATATGCAATTAAACAGAAAAACGTAGAATTGCTAACGGAACTAAATAGGGGCAATACATTAACCGTTTTAAGACTGATATGATTTCTTTCCGATGGGACACTACCAACGTTGAGAGGTTAAAACTCAACGTTTCCTGTGTCCATATCCGACTGAACACGTCAATAAATGAAAAAAAAAGGAAAATGTTTTTGCTTGTTAATTTATAACGAAATCATGGCACTTACTATGAACGATTATTTAGGAACTAACGTTAAGGTCAAATATATATGTTTTTGTTGAATGCATCTAATTTAGCATATTACGTTCGTTAGTGTTTGGTTTTAAAACACTGACGCACACCATGTCAAAAGATGATCACGAAACCTAATGTTTAGAGAAATTATGTAACAAGTATAAAACACTATCGGTAGTCTTTTACGATAAATTTACAACTCAAATTTATCATTTGCTTCTCATGTGTCGCCATATATTGAACTAGTACAATGCATGTGTTATAAACAGCAGTTACTTTAAGTACGTTACAAACCACACAGTTGTATGCTGACAATAAGCACCTTTCGGAAATAAGAAAACGTGTTATTGAATGATTTATAAATGGTTTTGTTCTGTTTCGATAAATGAAACAAAATAATTGTTTCATCAAATTCCTATGAGAATATAGTATGATATGTATCGTCTTCATTAAAACAAATACTAATATATCATGTTGCGATGTTTATTGAATTCCGCAGAAATATATATAAGAGGAGAAATAGGAATAGAAAAAAAAGATTTATTCTTGTGTTTAATTTCTATAAAATGTGTAAACAACTTATTAAACATATTTTTCGATATTAATTCAAATTAAAGTTAAGAAGAACATTTGTCGAATAATGCAATATAAGCCAGATATTTATTTCTGAATTTGAAAAAGGCTGTACAGTCGAATTCGCCAGCATATAAATCATGCATGTACGATGTGAATATAAAATTAGTTTAACGGTTCATTTTAAATTCCTGCAACGATATCTATTCATAAAACACACGAACACTTACTAAACAGACGAATGCTTCGGTTTTTGTAGGAAAATATGTACGAAATATCTTCGACACTATCGGCTCGGGGCGCTAATTTGTCTTCGCTGCATTTTATGAAATTCGTCTTCAATGTATAATTTGCCTTGCCTATTTTGTGTTATTGTAACATATTTTATCAATATATTACTATTAAACACATATATAAAAATAGTATAATCTCGCTTTAAGCTTATTCGTTGCATTGTGTGCTTAATGTGTTCCAAGGTTAAATGATCCTTTATATGTATATAAGTGGTAAATCATCAACATATTCAGTTTATAGCCTATGCATTTTTACTGATTGTCTAGTTCAAGCGAGAGACAGCAATAACCAATAATAGGCTCACTGTCACAAGACGGAGCAGGAAACATTGAGACCAAGGCTAATCTTATATTTTCAAACAAATAGATAGGTTGTCTGCAATGTCATACGGTTTGTTGTTGTTTTTTCAAATACGTAAATTTACCTGAATATGTGTACTTTTAAATTTAGTGCTCTATGTTTATACGCGAAGACATATTAATGAAGGGAACACATGAGCATTTATAATCAATTAATGTTGTAGCATTTTGTTTTCTTTGTTTCTTTGTGTAAGTGTGATGTCGGCTAACAAATCTGTAGCTCTGCGACCGTATATAAAAGGTATGTGGAGGCAGTGGAAGGCGATTTTGAAACTCCGATAATTTTAAAAGGGATGATGGCAGTTACCGATGTCGGGCCTATACATCGCAGTTATAAAATTGCCGTTATCAACATTTACCCGATATTATAATTTTACATCGGCCCACAATTTGACATAAACACGTGACGATGACGGGGTGAGCTTTTGCAGAATAAGTTTATACCAATATTGGAGCGTTTTGCAAATCTATGGCGTCAAATTATAGAGTCGATATAACGTTTTGCCGAATGTTATCTTAATTCGTTGTTCTGGCAATTTTGAATTCACTAATGAGTAACATAACAATCCTTGTCTAATGAAATATATGTAGCAATACAGACTTAATAACATTACTATATAACAGCGACTTAAATAAATATAGATTAAATGCACCTAACCAAATTAATTTCAGAAATTCTCGGCCATATATGTAGACAGACCTGCCTTATTGACCGTATTTCATTTACTGGTCGCCTTTTGGTGCCAGACTCAAGAGCGTTATCATATATCAGTTCTCTCTCAGCAACATGCATCTCCAACGGGAATTCATGATATTGTTCAATAAGTAATTTACTCTACTTGCTCATTTCTTGTGGGAATTCATATCAATTATACGAGCGATTTATACATCTAGCGAACATCCTCGTCAATTGTCAAAGTTCAAGGAAGCGAACCTTCAAAAGTAATGTGTTATTGTTTGAAAAAAAACACGCAAACACAAACAACTAACACAATCAGAAACTGTCTAGCAAAGGAAAGTTCTCTGAATAAAACATAAAAACCCTCCGGCCGTTCACTCAATCTTAGCCAGGATAGCGACATTGCGACTGCTGACTCATGGCATTCCTCTTCAATTTAAGGTTTGTGTCATATTGTTTAAAACACTCATACCCTGTTCGATTGGAAACTATCACACATATTACACAATACCTTGTTGTTGTTTACTGTTTTCCGATGTTTATAACTAGGCTAGTGTGTAGGTTTGTATTAGTTAATTTTCCCCATATATCAAAGCAATCTGTATTTAATTATATATCATATATGATGGTGGTCAAGCTTTTTAAAATTGAATACATTCATATTCATGGATTATGCACACACGTCTTGCACAAATATCCGTGAACAGCAGGGTCTTGTAGCTGCGATGTAGTTATTTGGTTATCAGATTGCAATGCAGTAAGTAACAAGGTGTGCATATAAAGCAGACTTTGCTTATCGTATTTATGATATTTTATGCGGTGGTAAGTTGTATGCATACACATATTTGATTATAATTAGCACTTAATTTCAGTATACCTGACTGTATAAAATATGATGTGTAGAAGATAAATGGTATATATATTAGCAAATATTCAAGCAAACGTAATATAGTAATAAGTAATTTGAGATGTTCATTTATTTTGTTACCTTGTTGAAAATCCTAACGTTAATTTATTTTGTAACGAAAACTAGATGTATCCTTGCGTCAAAAACAATATTTGCTCGTATATCAAATGGTCTTCTTCATAAAGCTGATTGTTGAAACGTTGCCCACAAATAAAACAATGCACGTTGAAGTCCAAGTTCAGTAAATATAAATGTTAACAAAGTGAAATTATGAAATATTAAAGCAATATAATTTGTATTTATGGAGGATAAAGTTTTAACGTATGAACAACATACGAAATAAACCGATGTATCCGATCTACAGCTATAGAAAATGGAGTTTTACAATCAGATGAAATGTTCAATAATTTAGCAGATTTAACATACATAGCTCAAATACCAGTTTTACAGAAAAGGTACATATTACATTTGTGAAAACGTCACGCGCGCGTGAAAATACATCCTATTTATGTGACCATTAACACAATATGACGTTTGCATTACATTAGTGTTCACGAACAGTGCTCATGTCAAAAAGTCTCAAATACGAGTTTTCAAGGAGTAAGGTCTACTACATGCTTGTTAAGTACACAAGCATTATCGACACTGATATTGTGACGCGACGTTTACATTCTTCACGTACATGTGATCATTCACCTATTTCAACCATTTAATGTAACTTGTTTGACGTACAGTGTCCATGTGTAAAGGTCCACAAATCAAAAACGAGATTTAAATCATACGATCGATTATAAGGCGTTTGTAGCGTTCGCAAGCACCAACTAAATTGATCAAATGTACTTGACCACGCATCCAATTTACTTGCAGCGCTAGGGAATCTATCTTTGGGTAACCAAATGTTCCAAACAAATTTTGATCGGATCTTTTGAATAATACTTGTTTGCAAAGTACATAAACAGCTATTATAAATACATAGTCACGTGCCTTCGGAATTCGTAAGCTACAAGTGACCGCATGTACAATTAAGCGTTTCATTAGCTTGTAACATAAAGTACCAATGTTTCAGAATCTATTTTCCAAAACAAGGATTTTCCCAGACAAGGTACAAAGAAGTGCTTGCAGATTGCACAACTAGCTTAAATTACATCATGCCTTCCAGTTCAAATTTTATTCACAAGAAATTAGTAGTTATTATTTATATCAATAGCTATCGGTGCAATTGATTCGCTTGACATTTTTACGCATGCGTGCGTAATACAAGTTTTCACCTAAGGGTCTCTGGTGATGTAGAATGTATTGACCGAAACTAGCGTAAATTGTTCAACGTATCATGTACATGTACATTATTGCCAAGCGTTAACATGTCTGTTGTATTGCCCGTATAATTAAAATCCTAGTGAGGCAATTTCAACTCAAACACTTATAATAGTAACTCTGCATAAACGCTTACTGTATAGCGTTGTTGTCAGTGTTGTAAATTTAGCACACTAAACATAATTTGCGAAAAGGATCTATTGATCACTATTGTGACATTACTAGTATAAGTCTTGTAGCGTACGATTTTTTAATCGTTCTCGGAAGCTTTCAACTGCTCTATTAAACCAGTTTCCTGCTATTACCGTACCAAAAAATGAATACATGTGCTTTGTACAGCACATGCGTTACTCTTTACATATTTGTGAATATGTACATGTTAAAGGCAGTCGAATGTATGATCAATATTCTGTGAATATCTATAGTAAGAAAGCTGATAACATCATATGCTGTTTTTGCAACACCCCATGTTACTATACGTATAGAAAACGCACAGGTTGAACGTGTCTTTTGAGAAGTGGAGTGAACTATAAGTATAGTAAATTATACCTTATAATAGATACCCGAAACATTGACACAATTTTAAAATTGAAATTTTCACTTAAACAACTACTGTGAAACCATCGTTAATCGTCACGCATTAATTTTCGTGTATTTCGTCAGTCGACCGATTGACGAATTTAAGTTCCTAACGAACAATTATGTCCCATGTTTAAACAAAATTAAGACTGAATTACCGTAGGTATGAGGCATTAAAACCCGACGTAATCCACGTATACATACTGCGTCCGTTTCGTAATCAATATAAATCCGGTTTTGACACAAAGGGGTTTAGATTACATAGTATACTTAACTGCCACGTGACATTGCTTCAAAACGCGTGTGCGGTACAGCTGTATCGAATGCGTTGACATCGTTTATGTATAATAGTAATGATTAGCGCTAATTGTTAACAAGTTTATTACCCAATAATTCATGGCATTATATGCTATTTCAGAAGAGCTCCGCAATGTGCTCACATTTATGTATGCAATTCCTATTTCAACTAAGGCCTGGATGGTTCGGAAATATATATTATACACGCGCAATCGCTAGGGCCACCGCAACCGGACAAAAAAATTATCGGTACGCCGTACCGTAAATTGTCCAGTGCAACATATAGTTAAGAAACAAGAAGGTTATGTCGGACAAAAGCATTACTCCCCCCCCCCTCCCAGGTTGGACAACTAGTACCTTCGGTTGCATCCGGAATAGAGTAGAGCATTTGGTAATCGGAGTCTGCAGTTTCTGAATAAACCAAAAGATGCCAACGTAAAGATAGCCTTTAACAATACAGATTCAAGTTTATCATGAGCGGCCATAGGACAAATTGAGCATATGTTTCCAACATATATATCGTTATAAAGGCTCTTTTATCTACGACAGGCAATTGCCTGTGACAACCCTGAAGTATTTTGCTTACGACAAACCACCCGTTGACAGGTATCGACCGAGTCAACATAATAACCGGAGTACGCTACAGTTAAGGGTATATGATGTTCCGCGCCACTTATAATGGAAACTTACAGACCGCCAGTATTAAGAGGGTGGTGGTATCGGGAGGTGGGAGACGAGTAGCTATGAGTTGTAATGATATGTAAATGCAATTATGTGATTTTGCAGCTTTTTTCTTGATAATGCAATGCGCAGGAAATGTTACACGTGCAATTTTCGTATTTAATCTGTGAGATTACGGATATTTGTATTTGATTTGTTGTTAGATACTACATATGTTATTTCGTTTTATGCACATTAATGATCGTGACTGCAGACTATTCTGGAAAACAAATATAAGGTTTTAATTAACGCACGCGATATTTAGGTGCGGTCTGGTATAACAAATCTATATGATGTATACTGCTAGTATTTATCTTGTGATAGTTGTTCTTTCTGTAAACGACACATCTTGCATGTGCAATACGAAATTTATATGCTTGGTATTGTTTATGTAATGACGGTAACACGAAAACAAGATTATTTTGACACTCATAAAGTAGACAAGCGCATTGCATTGAAATTTTGGTTTTGTTAAAACTTAAGTGTGTATGTATTTTGAAGTCTGTGAGGTTATTATACAATCGTTTGTTTAATTAAAAAAATCTACGTTAACATCTTGTCTGAAAAACGATTCACATACACTTTCTGTATAGTAAAAGCACTAAATGTGCTTTTAATGTAAGCAAATCAACTCACTTTATAACAGGTATTCATATTTATCGCAGTACAACGCCGTTTTCGATGATAACCATACAAGACTCATTCAAGAAATAAATCTGATTTGGGATTAATCCAGAATTATTAAAACAGTCGTCCCTGTACAATACACTTCTGCACTGCATATATTAGACGGTTAAAACCAAAATCAATATCACAGCAACATTTACAATTATAAAGAAACATATTTGAACAAGAGATACGCGTTAAGTTATACCGAAATTTCTGAGTCGGTCAAGGAAAAAAGCATTTCAACAAAATAAGTCAAAATATATTGCAATTTACACGAGAACTGAGACATGTTATCAGAGAAACGAGCATTGCCATGTGTAAGTAATGTATAAACCACTTTATTATGTAAACTGAATCGAGCCACCAATATAACGCATCATACACGTCTAAGAACACTAAACGAGTTACTGAAAGAAAGCTGAATAATACATAACATAGTTAAATATGGAAGTATGCATTAATGAATCACTAGTTAATACCGTTAAAAATTTGCATGTTTGAATACCAGTCTAGATACACAGTTTAAATGGATAAATTGGATGATCTAAACTTAGCTCAATTGCGCAATTAGCCTCCGGCGTTAACATATACTATCACATTAATGATAATCGGGACTCCTGATAACGTCAAAGTGTTGTTATGTCTGCTTCTATAAATGACAAAACGTGCGTCGAGAATATTCATTCTTTTCTTTACGACTTATGATTTAATAAATTGAATTACAACGTTACCGATGGATTCTATAGATTTTTTCCTTTCTCTGTTGAATTCGATTTACCATGTGTTTGCAAAATATCACGATTTTCTACGTGCATAATGAACAGTGTATCTGCCTCAATTCTAGTTGTATTTACCCGTTGATAAATTCTGAAAAATATGTCGTCCACAAAAGGTCACATATCAATGAGAAAACGTAAACTAAAGTCGAAACATATTTGTTTTGGCTTTATTCTATTTGCTCTGGGATTATACTATTGGAAGTCGCTTCTGTTTTACGACAAGCGGACATTACACATAAACGGTATCGAAGGCGAGTCATGTCCTCTTGAAAACCAACATGACAATTAATTATAACCAACGATGTATTCTGTATTCCATATTATAAGTTCAAGTGTTGTGTTTTCTGTACTTTCGATTCTGTATTATTTTGTTGGATTGCAGAAATAAAAAAACAGAAGGAGGAAAAAGGATAAAAAGTTGACCAAGCAAGAGCACCTTACAATTGTAAAAAAGCCATATTGTTGCAAAACTCCAAAGCTGTGCAACGAGAAAAAAACATTTGATAACACATACATAAGATCCATTACACGATGAATGCATTGCACTCTTAAAATTACCATAAGATTCAAAAGCACAAATATGTACATCGAATACCGAACGTTCTGCCGATAGAAGTGTCACTACACAAACCGACAACAGAGGATTTATCCGAAAAAAGTCGAAGGCGAACCAGCAACAATACTTTTATTGAAAAAAATGGTTGCTTTTGTGTTTGTATATATGTATTATACGTCCAATGGCTCGCATCGCACGAACATGAACACACTTATAGGGCGCTCAAGTTATTTTGTTTATAATAAATAAGCATATAATGTCAGCTTTCTGTTACATTTTCTTTCAATTGTTACATTGCTCACGTTGAGCTTCTTTTCACTTTTATTATAGATTAATAAGTTTTCAAGTGTGCACAATAAACCAAATCAATGTTGGAACGAGTAATGCGCGTATTGATTTAAAATACACGTACAATTGAATAAAAAGTCATGCAAGAGGGTTTGTTTATCACTGATTTATAAATCTCTTTTCGACCAATGCGAAGAATCATTATTTTAATGACTTTTAGATAAAGAAAACACGTGTTTTATAAACACCTTTAACTTTGTTTTTATGTGAAACAATAGGGTTGGTCTGTTGTCAAACAATACGATTTGACTTATGACATTTAGAAATAAATGACTAGTTAAATTCTTTTGGCAGGGATATTAATCATTTGTACAACGTTTGTTATCAGCGTTTCGAAACAAATCTCATCGTTCGGTATAACCAGTTGAAATTTGCTTTAACATACTATTAAATGTCTAAGTATACTCTGTTTATGTTAGCTCAGTAGGCGGGGATTCTAAACGTGTATTCATTTTCGTCATGACAGCCAAACGAACATATCTTTAACAAAACAATGGACGTTCCATATGTTTATATTTTATTTATCAAATAACAATTAATATACGTCTTTGCAAAATGAATGGTTGCTATCGTGCTTTATTATCGGTCACTACGTTTCGTCATGTGTAATGGTATCTACTAAAATGCACTGAGTAAAGTATGTGTTTTCAATGACTTAAGCATTGAAATGTGTTCAAGGGGCCTTTTCACGTTTTAGAAAATTGACAAAATTGCAAAAAAGTTGTTTCATATTCGCACATTTTCGTTTTAGTTATGATATTTGTGAGGAAACCGTTATGCTGAATATTTACCATGCTATAAAATAGCCTTTATATGCATCGTTTGACGATTTAAAAACCTAAAAATTATAAAGCGTTGCAACGCGAAACGATTTAATAATTTGGAGAGTTCTGTTGTTGTCGTTATATTTTGTGAAACTACGAGGATCGCTTATATGAAGTATAAAATACTTCTGTGATTGCTTAAGGAAGGATGGCCGAGTGGCCTAATGCGTTCACTTTTTACTTCAGGACCCCAGGGGTCAGTGGTTCGAGTCCTGCTGAGGGTCACCTTTTTTCCTTTTTTAATCTTATTTTTGATTTGTTACTGGAGCTTTTTAGATCCAATGTTTACATTTATCAATATAAAGCATTTAATGACAAACTTCAAAACAAGCCAATATGTGTGAAAAGGCCCCTTTAATGCTATTAAAGTTTCTTTGAAAAGTTATTAGTACGTTTTGTGTCATCTAGTTGGAATATTGAAAGCGCCCTTTTTATTTGCAAACAAAATCAATATCGGGATCTTCCTTATCTTTCAAATATTGATTATATAAAAAGTGTTGCTATATAAATTAACTTGTTAATTATATACCCAATGTATAGTATTAAAATATACATGCATTCATTATATGATTATATTTATAAACAGATATATTGTAAAATAACTTGAATTCACAAATGAGTACTTCGGTAACAAACGATCTACTGTACACATAGAAAGGTGACTCGATCGAATATGTATTGTCAGTGCTATTTGCACAAACACGTGTAATTGTCTGTATATTCTAAATTGAACACCAAACATTAAAACACACATCACAGACAATTCAAACAATAGTCATTGTTACGGTACAGTAATTGAAATGGCTTCTTTGATCTATTTGTTTACCATGATTACAAACCTAACCTTTTGCATCCGAAAGCAAATCGATTATCAAACTGAACGAAAGAAACAATGTGATAACAGGTAACTAGTAACACTTCCCAAACCTGCGATGTCATGGTAAAGCAAAATAATCAGAGCAATCTCACTATTATCACGTTTTTTCTACAACTACTTGCGAAATCAATGGGATGCAAATAGTGATATAATGATATGAAGCATCACAACGACATGATTTACAATTCTCATTTAACATGTATACGTATCTCATGATCAGCACACGACGACTTTCAGTTGGTGCATTCAAATAATGTATTTACATTCAGTCGTCAACTTTAAGCTGGATTATTTAACCGTTTGTCAACTTTATTTTCAAATTACTTGTTAAAATCTGCAAAGTGTGTTAATTTCATTTGTTCCAAGTTCCACCGTATACGCAGCTCATTTACGATTGCAAAAGAGTTACAAAGCATCAGCCTCGATCATTTTTCTTTTTCAATGTTGCATTTTCTATCCGATGATTGTTTTTTAATTACATCTCTTAACTTTTCCAGCGATTGGTTTTAAATAAATTACACATGTTAAATATGCTATAAGCATATAGGAGATTTAGTAAATACTTATATTTTAGACAATAAATAATATACATTTATAACAATTTCCACGAAAATGTTTATAGTTTGGAAGCACATATATGCTAAATAGTGGTATCTAGTGTTATTGCGGACAACCATAATCGCTGAATTGAAGACCGGCATTACAAACAACACAACACAAAACATAAAATTGTGGTTTAACGAAGACGTATTTTGCATGAACAATGACGATGAACTTAAAGCTTTGCCGTCGTTTACTATCAGCGAGGGAAATACCGGGGATTTATCTTATATATATATATAAATGTTTATGACGACCCGTGTATATATCCATCACAGTATATATCATTATATATATATATATATATATATATATATATATATATATATATATATATATATATTCATATATATATATATGACCTTTTATGTTGTTGTTCAAAAACAAGTGTCTATCGCAACCGTTGTTTATTTTTGGTATTTTCACTTCATATACACTTATGTTTGTTAATAAAGAATCAAAATACTAAAACAATATCCCGGAAAGAGAAAAATATTGCATTTGAATATCAACCGTACTTACGTTTCGTACCGAAAATAGGATTTGTATACGTTCACGTCCATTTCGACAAACGCGATTACTTTTAAGTTTTAAAGCGCAAAAATGACGGATTTCTACCTTGTAACCACCAGATATATTATAATTGGCATAGATAAAATTAAATATATACCCTAGTTATCAAGTAATTTATTATTTTTCAAACGGTACCGCTTTTAAAACCGAAAGAAGGATTTCTAGACGAATACGTCCTTTTCGACAAACGTGATTATTTTTAAGTTTTAAAGCGCAAAGAGACGGATTTCTACCTTGTAACCACATATATTCTAATTGGCATTGATAAAATATATTTTTTATTTATATCAAAATTTACTATGCCAAATAAGTTGTGTTGCTTTTCTTTTGACAACTGACGACAGAAATGATTCGTTTTCCTGCAACAATATCAATTCATAGGAGAAACGAACACTTACTCCGATCCAAATAAAACAGACAGTTCCGCTCGTCTTAGAGGACTGGACAGTCATGTAAAATATCGTATATAATATATTTTTATTAGCAACTGGAAGCAAGATGAGTTGAAGTTAATTCGTCAGTCACCACATTTTAACTAACTCTTTTGACCTGTCAATTCTTTTCAGCTCAATTCAACAGTGAAAAATGCTCGTAATGTCACTTTAAAGTGACATTAGACGCATCTAACAGTATATGCTATGTGTATAGGTGTCTATCGCAACTGTTGTTTATTTTGTGGTGTTTTCACGTCATATACACTTATATTAGTTAATGCAGCATCAGCATACTAAAAAATATCCCGGAATGAGAAAAAATAATGCATTTGAATATCAATTGTATTGTCGTTTGAGAACTGACGACAGAAATTATTCGTTTTCCTGCAACGATATCTTTTCATACGACACACGAACACTAACTCCCATCCCAATAAAAAGACAGTTTTGCTCGGCTTAGAGGACTAGGACAGTCATGTAAAATATCAAATATATATATATATATATATATATATATATATATATATATATATATATATATATATATATATATATATATATATATATATTAGGGATGTCAAACCTAAGCAAATCCGTAACCGGTTAACCTCTTTCGATATTCGATAGGTTAACCGGTTAATCGACTGTCTTTTGACCACATAAAAAACATAAAAAAACGCATACGTTTACAAAGACCTATAAAATATGTACTTTATAGGTCTTTGACGTTTATAAACAATTACATGTATATACAAATATACTCTGTCTTGTTGATTGTCTTGCAACCTAATTACTTGTGCGTTGTGAGAAAACCAGGCATGTTCGTACAGTGTCGTCCAAGATTATCCTGTGCAGTCCGGAAAGGCTAATCAGGGACGAAATTTCAACATACACTGGATTTTCGTTAAGCAGATACTTTGCTTTGATTTTCGTTTATAAATTGTGTCTTTGTTTTTATACCGGAGCTCTGTAGCACCGATGTTCAAATCTAGCTAGTAAAGGCTTTTAATGACACACTTCTAGTAATGTGAACATCTTTGAACACGTCCTTTTTTAAATTACACAATATTATGATATTCATCACACATGTATGATGCAAATATGGTTATAATAATACTGAAATGCATTAACATGCAATTGACGCTAGTACTGCTGCTGATGTTGGTACTGCTGATAATCATGACAATGCTGAAATTGATGATCATTAGGAAAAGGAAAAGGAAAACTATCACGATGATATATAAATGCAAATTTTATTTATTTTCAATACTTGACTTTTGAAGTTGCGATAACACGAAAGTGCAGTGCTATACTCGAGTACACAAACGTACTGAGTATTATTTGATCCGCGTCATGCGAAAATGGGTCTAAATCGACATATGTAGCTCCAGACCAATTAACGCATTCGTTTGGTCTTGCCAGGTGCTACACTGAATACCAATGAGACCACGAAACCGTGCGTGACTGCGCAGGCTGCTCTGGAGCAACGCTGGCCGCATATGGCATAGGGCCCATTTTCATATGACGCCGTTCAATTAGGATTGTTAGGGTCACGATTACTTTTGAATGCACGTAATGCCTTACGTGAACAGAGAATGAGTCACGTTTTGACAAGTCACATAACATAAAATATACGCATTATTCATTATAAATTCACTGGCCCGAACAGTTTAGTTTTCCCAACAGGGTTTCTTGTTTTCGAAACGCGTAAACATTCTTAAAAGCGTGGTATTTGAAATTCAGCGTTAGTCCGTTTGCTAATGGCATACTACATGAAACGTATTTTTGATCAAGGAATATTACATAAAGCGTGTTTTACGTCATAAAATAAATAAATGAAGCGTGTTTATCTAAATGGGGATAATAGTTGATGCTTGTTAGAAAAAAACTTTCTTTTATAACTTTCGCTCTCTCAAAATCTTTGTTGATATAATAATAAATGAAGCGTTTTTACTAATTTCTCGTGTGCCTGCGCATTCATACGCTGCACCTCGATGGTTTACAGCTATAATCGATTTTGATCCACGGGGGGGGGGGGGGGGGGGATCACGGGTGGTAATTGCCGATAATTTGCGATCAGATAAGCGGATTAGCCAATACAGTGAAATGAAGTAAAACAAAACTAACGATTTGAGAATGTATTGCGTTCAACAACAAAAATGCGTTTTCTGAAAGAGTAACCGAATATTAATTTTGTAATCGGTTAACCTCCTTAAGAAACGGATAACCGATGAGTTGCAGATAATTGGTCAGTTTCCACATTTCAACTAACTCTTTTGACCTGTTAATTCTTTTCAGATCAATACAACAGTGACAAATGCCCATAATTTCACTTGAATATCGGTTTTTGATTTCATTTCACTCTTTTTTTTCAAAAATTCTCGATTATCGTGCGAACATATGTTGTACATATATGTTTAACTTCCGGTCGAAGATATAAGTTTTCAAATCAACATTATCATAAACAATCATGTTCACATGTGATAAATAACATTGTACGATGTTTGTGTTTTTAGACACACGATGTCTGCTATGTAAGTCAGTGTAAATATTAACTGGGGAGGGTGCGGGATGGGTGTTCCCTCCGGTTGTCGATTTTTTTTTAAATGGCACCTTGAAATGATGCATTTTCCTGCTATCTAATCAACATTTTGCATGATAAAAGTGCATGTAAAACAATCAAGAACTTTAGTTCAGACATCAAGTGTGACAGACACACAGACAGACAGACACACAGGAATAAATCAAATGTCTCTGAAACCACTAAAGTAGTCTTTTATCTTTATGACCAGAAATTTTTTAACAGTGTTAGATGTGGACCTCCTTTTCACCTTGTTGGATATCCTACTAGGTCACCCTGTTGGATGTTTTCTTTTACAAATTATAAAAATAACATTTTAAGCAACACTCTTTATTTCAAGTTCTATCAAATGTTATGTCATTTTGTAACAAAACAATACAAGAAAATCTTACAAATCAAATCAAAATTTATTTATTGTCGGTATGAAATAACATGATATAACATAAGCTATGTAAAGCTTTTGACCGACCTATAATCAAACAGTAGCAAATTTCAACACATCATAAATACATGGCATACATAAGTAATACTATAATAATAAAACACACTAAAAGCATAACCAAAGCAGTATTTTTATAGCACATTATTATAATGTAAGCAGAAATATAATATCAGTACTATACATTCACAATTAAAAGCTGTGTAAAAGATTGCTGATCTTGACCCAAGGAAGGGGCCTAACCTACCATACAAAAAGATAAGGTGTAAAAAAGGGCCATAAAATAAAAAGGGTTTAAAGGAAATTATCACCTCAAATCAGATTTAAAGGGAACTGATCAGCAAATTGTACATAATAAAAGCAACAAATACATCAATGATCAATGAAGAATAAAATATCATTATAACAGCAAAATAATACAATGCTAATGCTGAAGTGATTATACCACTATTCAACAAATGTCTACAGCTCAGACAGGATGTCAGGAAGATACATCCGCCTAGGATGCTTCCGAGCAAACTCTCGGACAACATTGCAAATGTTAATGTCAATGTCCCTATGAACAGAAAGAAGGCACAAAGCGGACAACCTGTCCTGACCCATTGAAGATCTCAGTTTTGTCTTTACAAGTCCTAGGGCACTGATACTTCTTTCACATTCACATGATGTGACAGGGAACACACATGCGATAGACAAAACCGTGTAAATGTTGGGGTACAGCTGTGAATCACACTGTTCAACAGCCCCCTGAAGGGTAGTAGGTGGGTTGGTAACACCTTTCCATCTAGCCTGCCATAAGTGCAACTCAGCAGGCAGGGACTGAGGGGAAGGGAGATCATCAATGACCCATTCAAGGTCACTAGCACTGACAGGAGAGGCGCACATTTGTTCCGGTATAAGCTTCAATCCCATGGCTGCCTTAGTCTGCAAATCACTGAATCGGGTGTCCATTTCATTCACAAAAGTGTCAACAAAGGGAATCGTTAGGTTTCTTTTGTAGTACAATTCGGGTGTTGCTGCTTCGATGTTGTCACGCTTAGTCTGACGACCACACAGTCTGGGTTGAGATGGCTGAACACCAAGATTGTCAGCGATAGTTGAAACTTCTTGGAACCAGGTGTTATGGTAGGTGTCGATGTTGTCACGGACCTCTTGGAGAGCTTGCTGCACCACACTAACCTGAGACATGGCCTTGACCACATCAACCGAACGACCTTGAAGAGCAACAGTGAGGGGTTTTATATAGCTGAGACAGCGGGTCACACTCACCAGGACAGCGATAAACTGGAAACCAGTAATCGCCATCAAAAACCCAGAGATTTCAGCAGATGTTGTAGACTTTGTTTCATTCTCCATTAACTGAGACATTGCATCAACCATGGCGGGTAGAAAGTCGATAAAGACCTCAAGGGCGTCGTGTCGTTCTACCCAGCGTGTACGGCAGAGAGACTTTATCTTCTGGCGCTTGGACTCGGTGGCTTCAATGGCAGCCCGACATTCAGCAAGACAGATCTGTCGTTTCGGCGAGTAGTTGAAGAACACAGCAATCTGAAAAATAAAAACATGTACCATTATTTATTAAATATCAACAATATTTTACTTAATATATATAAAATATTTATCTTTTTCAAAATTTTTCATGTTGAATGTAGACTGGAAAAGTTGCTCCTTGGAAGCACAAACTGTATCCAAGATATATAATAGCATACCTGCTTTAATTGGGTTTGTTCATGAGTGGTAATGGAAAATGCCACACCACTCAACCTATCTTTATACATAGATGTCCAGAGGAGAGTAAGTATTACAGAATTTTAACATATAATGACTCACCTACCCTGATCCTGGGAATACGATAAGACTAGCTTGATACTTTGCATTGGATTATATTTTCATTTCAGTTATAAAAGTAAAAATGTGTACTCACCCTGTCAACTGTTCCCATCATGTTTCGTACAAGTGTGCTGTTGGAAGCATGTACTACACAGCGGTTCAACTAGTGAGCCGTGCACCAAAACGGAAGAGCTCTGGGGTACTGATGCTGGATTCTTGGACCTACACCTTTTGTCTTACCCGTCATGTTACCTGAAATAAAAACATGAATGTTAAACAACTAGTACAGCGCACCAATAAATGTTCAGATCATGAGGTGCCAAACAAGAAAGATAATTTTGGCTATGCTGGATTCATAGACTCCAATCATTTTAAGTTTGAAACGATTTAGTCAGTTATTATTAATGGTTTTGGCTGCAATTCCGTGTCAATATGCCCCTCAATCACAATTAAGTGCTATATCAGAACACATCCTTCATTGTTAGTTTGATTGTAAACTTTTAAAATTGAAACTAATGTAATTTTGAAATTTATTACATTTATAACAATATTGGTCTTACCAGCACCATCGTAGCACTGTGACCGCATCATGGAAGGGTCTAGACTAACGTCTGTTAGCACGTCGATGATAGCTTGGGAGAGAGCCTCGCCACTGATATCTGGACTGACATCTACAAACGTTAGAAACTCTTCTCGGATCTTGTCAGACTCGTCTATAAACCTGACACACACGGCTATCTTTTCCACGTTACCGTTGTCACGTACCTCATCGGCAGACACACAGTAGAATTTACCACCAGTTTTTATTTCATTCACTAACTTGCGTTCAACTGTCTGTCCCATAATGTCAAGAAGTTCATTCTGAATTGTAGGACTGCGATAGGTAGCATTCTTCCCACAAGTAGCAAAGTGTTCCTTGAGAACAGAATCACCTGACTCAACACGAAACTCTATAAGTGATTGGAAATTACCACAATTCACTGATTCATCATCATAATATTTTGAACTGTCAGAATGCCCATGGATGGCTATGTTCTGGCGCGCACATAACAACACTGTCTTGGTGATAGACTCAAGAACCACAGCATTCTTCTTCCGTCTGGCCTGCAGAGCTGCATCGACCTGCTTATTTACGGGAGCGTTGTTTTTTCTCACACTCATAAACTGCTCACAACATATGCGCGAATCAATGTGGGCTTGATACTCAGTACCCCCGTCTTTGGAGTGTTTCTTTGCATCTGGAAAAAAATGACCATCGAAGACTTCAATGGCTTTCTTCCAGTTTTGAAATGGTTCACTAACTAATTTTCCACGTTTCTTGTTCCCTGGAAATGTGACGCAATGTACGCAATACGCTCCATCTTTTTCGACACTGTACACAAGTCCTGGATACTTCTGGAGCCAGGATTACTGGAATGTCCGACTTGTTTTGCCGAATTGTGTCTTTTTGTACATGTGTTTCTCTGACAGTTTCCAGTCCGTAGAGAGAAGAGTGTCCCGTTCCTCATCAGTAAGTTTACCATGTTGTCTAGCGTACACACTAATGTCATTGGTGGATGTTGCTGAGGGTGCCAGAGGTACCGGAGAGCTGAAAGCAGCAACAGACTCATTTTTAGTTGGTTCATTAGTTTTTGGTTTCTTGATCCAAATGGATTCAAGTGTTGCATGTTTGCGTTTCATTTTGAAAATGATTTAGTTTCATACTAGAAAAGTAATTCTTCATTTTTGAGTCCTTTTTAATTTCAATAACTATATATGAACAACAAATAAGTTAGTCCAATTTGTAAAAACAAACAAATTAATTGCCATTCATTAAGTGTGCTGTTGAATTTCAATGGCAATAACTTTTTACTCAAAATAATTATCACTCTCAAGAGCTAATACCAATTAAATTCATCAAAGAAACTTACCGAAAAATTAATGATGATTGTCCATTGCGTTCGTCTCAACTCTTTAATTGCTACGAATTGAAATATTGTTTTTTACAAGTCCCATGCGGCAGCCATTTGTAAACATTTACCCATTTAAATTCATCAAAGAAACTTACCGAAATATTAATGATGATTGTCCACTGCGTTCGTCTCAACTCTTTAATTGCTACAAATTGAAATATTGTTTTTCACAAGTCCCATGCGGCAGCCATTTGTAAACATTTACCTATAGCTAAATGCATCGATAAATTTCATTAGTTGAGTGTATCTCATTCAGCCAATCAACAAGCGCAGTTTATCACTTACAGTCAATGAAGCGTGCAGTTTTAAATTAGCTGGCGTAGGTTAGATCGTCAGTACACATGCCTGGGGGCTAATCACACAAATCGACAGCTGTTTATGGCTTAATTATGGGCATATGGCAGGAAATACACAAGTGGATATGTTTGATACTTTAAGGGGCTCATTTTTTTTAAATCGTATCTAGCCAGCCAGCTGGGGGGGGCTTTAGCCCCCCACCTAAATACGCCACTCTACATAAACAATAAAGTATTATACAAGAGCATCGCATAACGGGTGCCACGCTCGGCTGCGGGTGCATTTTTGAACAAATGAAAGCTTGTCAGATTATTTTTAGAGGTCACAGTGACCTTGACCTTTGACCTAGTGACCCAACAATGGGTGTGACATTTAGAACTAATCAAGGTGCAGCTTCATACGAAGTTTCAAAGTTGTAGGTTCAAGCACTTTAATTGTAGAGCCAATGTTCAAAACATTGACAAAATGTAAAGGTTTTAGCACAAAGCGGACGACACGGCACGACGACGGACACGACGAGCTCGCTATGACAATACCTCCGAAAACAGCCGAGCTAATAAATGAAATAAATACATTAGGAAGGGACCTCTGATATTGAGTTAACGTCGGAGATTATAAATAACCTTATGCACATTCTCCGGCGCCACGTCCTTTGAAATATCACAATACCTTATGTCTGACATATTTCCCATTATGACGATAGGAATGATACAGAAAATTGAACTGGTTGAATGTATTAATTTAATACCATTTGCTTATCACGCCTTGAAGAAAAGGTGGTTGGTATAGAATTGTGTACCTCCTGAAGATAGGACGTTAGATACATGTATGTGTGATATATGTTCGAAAAATTGATGTCAACGAAGCATTTGGTGTGGATAATAACGTTGTGAATTTATACAAATGTATGTTGTATAACGTACAATAAAGTATACGACAGAATCAATCGCAGGCTCCTGTACAATTGCAGAAGTAATATTTATTATAAAGTTTCGTGTCTATGTATTCACTATAAATACGAAGTGCTTTATCTTTATTAAAATATAAATGTATAAGTTGTATCCCCACAAATATCCTTATCATAAAAAAAAAACGTAAAAATGAATGCAAACGAAATATCATACGCATTCTCTTTAATTTTCGGTCGCGCATTAATTGTCTACGCTAATACAAGTAGCCCACGCTATAATTTCAAACAAAACATCGAAAAGGTATTCCATGGACAATTAACCATGAATAATTAAAGGCCGAGTACACATGCACTATTGATGTTTCCACCAAATGAACAACACATATCATGAGGAACGCTGAACAGAGTGCACTGTTAATGTAGCAATCAGTACATTTGCAATATTTGAAAATAGTATGGATGAAAAATCTGACATCTTATCTCCCTGTTCAGCTCGTGTAATTGCATATGACTTGATAACCCTTCCTTTCCAAACTTTAATTTCATTAGATAGCTACTTGAACAGGTGAAGTCAGAAATGTCTGAATGATACAGTCCGTTTCAAAACGCTTCATCATATTATTATATAATACTTGAACGCCCAATAACACATACCACAAAACATGCATGTGTATATGTACAGGGGCGTCGGAAGCAAATTAACATTGTGGCGGCGGAGGGGTTGGGTATCCCCCTCCCGTTGGTGGGGGTCCGGATTTTTTTTTCAAATTTTAGCATCAAATGGCGCATTCTGGTGCGTTTTTATGCCTGATACCTGACCTTATACACGTCTATTGCAGGCATATGCTGAATGACAAACGTTGTGACAGACAGACAATCGATGGAGAAGTGATCTCTATATGTCGCAGTTTGTACTTTGTAGCAGGCGACACAACGATAGGGATCATGTGGGTTCAAATAACGTTCATCGGAAGTTTTTTCCCGCAATTCCGTTTTGGAAATTTGAAATTCGTTGGTTTGGAGTAGACATATTGAAATGACACAAAAAAGAGGTACAAAACATTAAATAAGTTTTTTAGAATTGTCGATTTACTTTGAGTTATTACAATTAATTCAGTTATCTTGAGGTATCTTTAATTTTGTGATAAATAAGGACTATTGGATATCAGCACATTTGTTTCATGTCATACTTCCTTTATATTAATAAAAAGAAGCAAAGGCTTAGTTCATACCAAAAATTAAAGATTCCCATGTTTAATCACTCAAGAATAAAGGGAGTATCGTTATAAAAGAGATCGATCAATTAACAACATAATTGACACGTACACTACCGCGGGCGGGTGATGGCAAACAACAATACACGGGGAGGGAATAACATAAAACAGTTTAATCTGTTTTTTAACATATTTTTCACGTACGTTCAAACAGCAGTAATGTTTAACTGATGTTGCTCAAATACGTTACGACAAATATTTAATAATATTTTGTGCATTTAAACAATATATATTTATAGTGCTTATAGTTTTACCTAACTCTACGCTGTCTTAGAGAGTGAGAGAGATTGAGAGAGAGAGGGAGAGAGAGAGGGAGATAGGGAGAGAGGGAAAGAGGGAGAGAGAGAGAGGGAGAGGGAGAGAGAGATAGAGGGAGAGATGGAGAGAGAAGGAGTGATAGAGAGTGAGAGAGGGAGAAAAAGAGAGAGTGAGAGAGAGGCTGAGAGCTAGGAAGGGAGTGAGAGAGAGGTCATCAAAAGTTATTTACCACCATTAAAGTTACATTATTTACCATCATTAAAGTGAAGAACAAATACAATTCCAAGCAAAGTTAAACAAGCACAATACGAAACCGACTTCAGCAGTTTATGGGCTGTTTGAATGTTATTCTAAACTAAATAACCCTCCACATGATCGGTTGGAAATTATTTTAACGTGTATAAGAGATGATAAACTTTATAAGAAAAATACTATTGGTAATTAAGTAAAGTTTTAGTGCAGTAAATTTTGAATTAACTGTCTATGCGTGTTGAAGAACAAACAACGTGTTGACATAGACATTATTCAGAAAACGCACATTTCATTTACGTCAGATTCTGGTTAAGAACAAAATTATACAGCACAAAGGTTCATTGTATTGTGAAGTTCAGGCCATCTCGTCATGTGTATGAATGTAATATTATATAAACAATAATCCATTCTCAGTCGACGTTACGTAGGTCGACAGATTATTAGCTAATTACCAAACATGGTGTTCAAATTGTCAAGTTGTATGTTCCATGAATGCACAGTCTATTTCTTTTTACATGTGATATGTTAACTGATTTGTTTAAATTGACGTTTCGGTAAACGATAAGATTTTTTCACATCATCATTAGTAAAGTTGTCTTTAAAAAAAATGCCTTAGACCTTTTACCAAGACAACGTATATCGTTATATCGTAATATCATGTGTTCTCAAAGGTCGTGTTTTATCTTCAATAACAAAAATGAAACGCAACACAATGAACATCCGATGTTATTTTACAGCTTATTCTTATTTTACTTCGCAGTATGCGCAAATCATTGAAAATTGCGTTTCTGGGAAGTGTGGCGTATATAATATGATATATGATTGTATAACAGTTCACTTGCAATCGTGGCTCATATTTTTAGATAAATCAGTCTGCTTGTTTACCTCTTTCTGAGTTTTGCTCGTTTTTATGGAAACATCTTTCTTGCATATAGGTCTTAAAAAAAGTTTGAAACAGATTGCTTCGTTCTGATGATGTAGTTAACCCACTTTCTAAATCAATTATCGTATACAGATAAATACACATGCCTGGCATTATACTGGCATTTTGACAATGATTAATTATCAAAAAGGAACATAATTTATGTAAGAGAATTTGGTAATTTAATAATATTGGCATCATTTACATCTTTTTTGACATCTACATTACATCTACATTACTTGAGCATTTTACATGTGCGTTGAAGCCGACGTTTTCATAAGTGCCTTGATATATCTTAGTAACATACTTTAATGATAAGAAATTAAATCACACAAGGATATATAACAGGCATTATATACGTCTGCATTGCTTGTCGCTTAAATAAAAAAATTTATATTATGTCGAAAACTTAACAAAATGAAACATATTTGCACCAGGTTATAATAGTAATAATTCATTCACGATGGATTTAGACTGACATCAATTATCGTCGTTTCTCCCTCTGTTTCCCGAATTACATGAATATGTTATTTCAAATTCCATTCCCTCCTTCCGCTAGGTTTGTTAATAATGAGACTCTGTAAATAAATTAACAAAATAATTGTGTATCGGGCATATTGAAAGTTTGAATGACAAAAACGGCCGAGGGAAACATGCGTTTGACTATTGTGCATTTGACATGAATTTACCAATGAAAAGGCAATCTCAATTCATTATTGGCGAACCGAATCTCCCGTTGAGATTAAGGTTAACTGTAACTTCTAGCACCAACAGGCCGAGTGTCATGACTAAAAGGTCAAACACGTCTAACCTATTTCCAAAATACTATTTTGTTGATAATAAGGTAACAAGATAGTATAACAAAAGTGTTGTACACATATTAAGAATCAAGAGTAGTAAGTCGTTATTAATGTATGCATTTGTTCTTTTGAATACTCACCTAGTAATATTTTACTTCATTTAGAGAACGAATATTTACATCGCGATCGAGCAAATCGTAGCACGAGGCTACTTGCTAAACTTATAACCAATTAATCATTAAAAACTGCTCTGTAGTAGACCAATCTTGACGAGGAATCATTTGAACATAAAAACTGCATCAAATATATAGGCAAAATAGATGAGTTTCTTGCAGCAATACGCTCAATTGTAAAACAATTAGGTGAATCACATCCATTTTCTCTATGTATAAACTATATTTTGTTGAAAATAAGGTTTCTCGTTACAACACTAGTACATAAAAAGCCGTAAGAATGAATACACTATGTCGTTTGTCAGTTGTTTTTATAATTTATAGTCTTATTTAACAAATGAAATAGATAACTCAAATGTACATGTAGACTGAATATAGCGTTATCCGGGCGTACCAGAGGGAGTGTTGACAGATGAAAACAAACAAACTGCTGTAAAATATAATGTAAAATGTAATAGCCAAATTCATGAACTGGTTATTGGTGGACATTAAACACATGTGTTGTTAGTCTGATACCATGCCGCATGTAAATGCAATTGCATTCCTTAAAAAAAGACCATGTGCGCAATTATTAAGTTTTTTGAATTTCACATCTACATATTTAGTTTGGAGTAATATACGATTGTCATAAGAAATTTGCATTAATAAAAATGACAACAAAGCAAAAGTAGTATAACGTTTTATGCAGTATTGTATAGTTTGATATTTTCTCGGAACATCTAAAAAAACACACTCAACGATGAAAATAAAATATGTATTGACATTTCGTCTACTGAATGTAATAAGTCATGTAACTGACATTTTTATTTATTTTTACTTTTTTTCATTTTTGTTTTTTGACATACATAAAATGTTAAAATATTATTTCTACATATTTGGTAAAAATTATGTTTTTACCAAATTTTTCAAATTGACATTACGAGCACATGTCATTTTCTGAATGTAAAAAGTATCGTAACTGACATTTTGTTAAATTTTCAGGAGAAGCAAACATTTGTTTTATTAAAATAACAAACATTGTTTTCGTATTCAAACTTTCTGATTAGTATTATAATAACACTAGAAAAACGAAACAAAACTCCAAATTGATTTGTTTGTTTTTTAAAACAATAAAAAAACTAAGAAAGGAGCCGTAACCATACTTTCAACATTGAAATATTTTGAATGCATAAAATAACGTTAGTGATCTGCCTGTATTTCAGAAAATGTCGGAAAATATGCATTCCTGATAATGCACAAAATGTCAGTTACCCCAGTTATTACATTCAGTAGACGATTTGTTCGTTACACATGATAGTAATTAGTGTATATAGTCAGATACTGGTAATGCATGGGTATACAAACAAACTTTGTGTATATTCGTTTTGAGTACACTGTCTACTTCAATGTGTATTGTTGGAAACGTTTACGCCAAGGTTCGGTATTTCAATGCACAAATATATGTGTGATCAATTGCAAATAAATATATGATAATATAATGATATGTTTTGTATTGATTATATAACGAAAGCCCAAGGCTCACCGTAATAAACAAGCGTTATTTGTTTGCTAATGCTACCTTATTATTGAGCATAAACTGGTAAACAACATTATTATTTAGGCATGACTGATTTTAAAACTTACTCGTCTCATATGAATGCTACGTATTTTATATTATTAATTTTTCTATTGAACGCGACTGCAATAATCTGAATGTCCAAGTGTCTGCAAACACAATTTCTGATGGATGTGCTAATTCACAATATGGTCCAAAATAATAAATATCTCTGATTTCTGCAATATTTACATTTAATACGTTTAAAATGGGAAATTTAGAATATAGTTTTTTACATTTACTTTTTCCAGTATTATATCATTCTCCGGGACTAATAACCGTATGCATAATAGAACCTGATATTTGGTGTTTCTGTTAAATTAGTCTACAAACCTGTTTAATATTTTGACTTGTTCTATTGTATTACAATACGCATTAACCCACATAAACAATAGATCAGGTAATATTGTGCCAATAAATGTGTGTAATGATAACGACATCTATAAGATATTGTTATTTTGTGGGCAAATTTTCGTAAATAAAATTCATTTGTTTGTTTATACTCTATGAAGTAGCGGAAGAGCACCATTTATAGGACTAGTTTAGACAAATGAAAACACCCGCCATCATACGACTGATACCATTTTTTGCTGACCATTATAAAAAAAAACATTTGTTTATTAGTGGCTATGTTAGTAATGTTTCCGTCCACGGCCTTATAAACTATACGTTTTTTTTCTTAAGTAAAAAGGCAATCATTCAGGCGATTTAGATTGTCGGTAAAATTGATGGTTCTTCGGAATGTCCGAATCGATTGCTATTTGATAGAACACGATTATCTGGCCAACTGAAATGAACACATTGAGAACACTAGTTAAATTACTCCGAGGTGTTTTTGTGTTAATAATATCGCTAAGTACGCTTATATTTATTCAACGCTATTTTAATACTTTATCTGGATAAGTTGATATATAAAAATGAGTAATCCCTGACATATATGTTTGTTTATTTTGTATTTGCAAAACCACACATGGAGACACAACATGGAGACCAAACTTACGTTTTGTATAATAATAATAATAGAGGATTTTAACTTTAAGTTTGAAACTTTAATTAAGTTTCAAGGCACATCCATACATACTTGCCGATAACCGTCTCTAAGGCCAAGTTGTTAGTTGTTAGGCTGTTCGTTTACGTAGCGAGAGTGAGATGTCTTGGGGCCTACACGGGACACGATCTGACATGATTGTCGACATAACAGTTTGTTTAATAGAGGAGTACTGCATGCTTCCCTCCAAGCGTTCATCATAAAGGATGAGAATCAATCGGGCGGTAAGCTGTAAAGCTTTTTCATAATGCAAACTAGATGACTTTTTATAGTAGCAATGGTTAGGTTTTACTATACCGACCTTTTGTCTCATAATTGCATATAAATTGTTTGTAACAGTCCACGATGCGAACGTAACGAAAAAACAAGATACATGTCAAACGGCTATAAACATGTATGACCTAATAGCAGGATGGATCCTACGCATCTGAACAATGTTTGTATTCAAAAGATCAGTCATGAGACTATTTAGATTTTAACTTCGCAGTTGTTCCGTACATGTATGTTGATTTGACGTCATAACGCAAGAAACGTTCGATATGATGTTGGTTTAATTTATAAACATTAACTAAAACTTCAAATAAATATGGGAAAATGAAGTAGACTCATTATTGTAACTAATAAGAAATCATATCGATATTAAAATTATATTTTCTTTTTAATTTCAGAGTTTGAATAACGTTATTGTTTTTCTTGTAATCTATGTAAGGCCATTCGCGTTTCGCGGTATATGTATGATACAGATGTTATATGATGTAACTATGGGCATTGTCGCCATACTTAGCAATTGTGTCATGCTTGGCTGAACATGGTAACATTGTCCGTTTGTATAACTTTTACCCGTGCTACAAAGGTTGTGCTACTTAACCGATCTTATGTAGCCCAGCATATTTTAACAGTTTTGCAGCTCACAATACTACATGGCTAGTCGCATAAAATAATTACTTAGACAAGACAGGTAGAACTATTAAAATCTAGAGCTAAGCGATTAAAAGGGCTTTTTCACAGACTGTTGCATGTATTGCAGTGTGTCATTAAATGCTTATATTCATAAATGAAAACATTGGGTCTTAAAAGCTCCAATAAAAACATAAAGAATACAATTTTAAAAAGAAAAAAAGTAAGCCTCAACAGTGCTCGAACCACAGACCCCTTGTGTCCTGGAGTAAAAGTCTACTACTTAGACCACTCGGTCATCCGTGATCAAAGGATGACGGATGGATTCTATACTTTATATAAGCAATCCTCGAAGTTTCACAAAATATAACGATAACAACAGAACTCTCCATATTATTCAATCATTTCGCGTTGCAACGCTTTATAATTTTCAGTTTTATTAAATCGTCAAAAGATGCATATAATGGCTATTTTAGAGCATGGAAAATGTTCAGAATTACTGTTTCCTCATAACTAAAACGAAAGTTTGCGAATATGAAACAACTTTTTTAATTTTATCAATTTACCAAAACGTGAAAAGGCTACTTTAAATAGCGATACACAATGGCGGAGCACTGTTATCATTTAACCAGTACACTTTTCTAACGGAGCACAACATGAATTACGATGACAAATGACCGTCATAAGAAAGGGAAATCATTGCATTGCGAGCGTCCACTTCAAGCGTAAATATGATTTATATTAACGTCTATCTGAAAAACCAACATTCCCATTCAACTTTGCGCGGCGGATGATATTAAGCTTTTGACATTCATGGAAATATTTCAATCGTACTAAATTGCACAACAATGCAACCTTTGCAGTTTAGTGATAGACATTTTTATTTGAGTGCAGTATAGCAACCGAAATTGTTTGTATGCAGATACGATCACAGGGATCATGTCCTTTGTTTGATTTTTTAATTTACTTGGAACCAATATTATGTCGTTCATTTCACGAGCATCTGTTTAGAATGTAATCAATCAAATTTTCATATTTATTAAAGGTATGTTTTCACAAATTTAAAACACATTTGTATCCTTTTTCTCTCTATAACACAATAAAGGCAGCGTCAAAGTTCATCAGCATGTAAAGTACTTACACACATATTTGTGTCAATACACATACCATGAAATTACGTTAACAAAACGTTTCATCTGTCGTTTCTTATTCGGGAATGCTAGCTTTACAGATCTGCTGCGTAATTGATTTTTTTAAGCTAAATAAAACTGTTGTAGAAGAATTGCAACAACATTGCCAACGAAAGCATCGGAAGAATTTTGAATCCGAAAATGGCCTAGTCGCTACCAAAGTAAAGACTCCTTTGAAAGTTCGTGAACGCTATAATTATCTGTCTTTAAAAGTTCAATTGTCTGCATGCAACAATAGTGCGTCGTTCATTTAATCAAATAGATTTGGTAAATAGTAACCCTTCGACCATATTCCGGTCGCGATCAGTTAAATGTGATTAAATAATACATAAACCAATGCCCAACGGTACGCAAATGCACAACATTTATAAGAAAATAAGAATCATCAGATGAAGAGACCAATTTCATGTCCTATCCATTACTCAAGTAGAGATAGTGAGATAGTGTGCATATATATAATCCTGATTAAACCGGAAAAAGTAGATTTTCGAGATGGTTTCAATATAGTTAACATAGCATACCTTTGAGAAAAATCTACTTTTTTTGGCCGTCCACTTAAAAGATCTTTACGAAATCATTATCCATAAGTGATGGATCGCTTTCTGAATGACTTATCATTCGTCATGAAAACAACTAAGAAGCATATAGTACGTATATTGACTAATGTATACGTGCATAAATACTTAACCTGAAGAGTAAGCCATACTGTCATTGTATTGAAGAATTTGGTCTAGAAACAATAATAAACGGCGATGTATTTGTGTTTACGTAATGTCTTAAGGTACTGCAAAGATCAAGATTGAATCTAAATTTAAATAGATATTTTCTGATGGAATAATGAAGGAGCTATGGAAACTCTCGTAGTATATATATATTCATGTTTGGATATCCATTCGTGGTAGTTAAAGTGTAACACATCTAACTCAAGCAACACTGACTTTTTTCGCAGCTTCGAATAAAGATCACGTTTACTTAGAGTGTTCACTAATAGCGTTTACAGGTTTAACAGTAAACTTACTAGTGTGACTTTTGCATTCTATAATACTGGGCTTTTTATAAATGATGAAGTCTTTTAAAACAAACTTGATCAGTGTTGCATGTTGGACTTTACCTCGTGACAAAATTGCATTTGAGATTGAATGTGGGAAAGTTGCAGCTTTAAATAATATGGAGGTCATATAATTTAACGAAGCATGATGATATATATTCAGCTTTATTTAGTCAGGAATAATAACGAGAAGGGGTTGATTATTTTCGAAGTATAATTAGCGCCTTAATTATTTTGCAAATACATTTCAAATGTATTGAGAAAACAATAAGTTATATTTACAGTGTATCATGTAAACCATACCTCATAACTGTTTTATTCTGTAAATTGAGCGCTTTTTTTATATGGTGAAACAATACATGCAGCAAGGAATACTGAAGGGAACCTGTAATATGTTTTGTTTAAGTTTAGAGCTGTACATCGTTTTCTCTAAAACATGTTTCACGAACTGTATAATATAACGTTATCAAGCTTTAATGGTGTAATTGCTATCATACGACATGTTGGAATACGCGTAGTAGATGATAATGACTGAATTATTATTATCAGAAGAAGAACAAGAACTATGTGTAAGTACTAAGTAAGGTCTAGTAGAAGTATAGGTAGTAGGGAGAAATGGGAGTATAGGAAGTAAGTAGCAGGATGGAATGAGGATTTGTAGTAGTAGAAGTGGTAGTAGTAGTAGTAGTAGAATTAGTAGTAGTAGTGAATTTTTAGTTATAGCAGCAGCAGCAGTAGCAGAAGTAGCACTAGCAGTAGTAGAAGTAGTTGTAGTAGTTGTAGTAATAATAATAATAATAATAATAATAATAATAATAATAATAATAATAATAATAATAATAAAAGTAGTAGTAGTAGTAGTAGTAGTAGTAGTAGTAGTAGTAGTAGAAGTAGTAGTAGTAGTAGTAGTAGTAGTAGTAGGAGTAGAAGTAGTAGTAGTAGTAGTAATAGTAGTAGTAGTAGTAGTAGTAGTAGTAGTAGTAGTAGTAGTAGTAGTAGTAGTAGTAGTAGTAGTAGTAGTAGTAGTAGTAGTAGTAGTAGTAGTGGTAGTACAAGTAGTAGTAGCAGCAGAAGCAGCAAAAGCAGCAGCAGCAGCAGCAGCCGAAGCAACAGCAGCAGCAGCAAAGTAGTAGTAGTAGAAGTAGTAGTAGTAGTAGAAGTAGTAGTAGTAGTAGTAGTAGTAGTAGTAGTAGTAGTAGTAGTAGTAGTAGTAGTAGTAGTAGTAGTAGTAGTAGTAGTAGTAGTAGTAGTAGTAGAAGTAGTAGTAGTAGTAGTAGTAGTAGTAGTAGTAGTAGTAGTAGTAGTAGAAGTAGTAGTAGTAGTAGTAGTAGTAGTAGTAGTAGTAGTAGTAGTAGTAGTAGTAGTAGTAGTGTTAGTAGTAGTAGAAGTAGTAGTAGTAGTAGTAGTAGTAGTAGTAGTAGTAGTAGTAGTAGTAGTAGTAGTAGTAGTAGTAGTAGTAGTAGTAGTAGTAGTAGTAGTAGTAGTAGTAGTAGAAGAAGTAGTAGTAGTAGTAGTAGTAGTAGTTGTAGTAGTAGTTGTAGTAGTAGTAGTAGTAGTAGTAGTAGTAGTAGTAGTAGTAGTAGTGTTAGTAGAAGTAGTAGTAGTAGTAGTAGTAGTAGTAGTAGTAGTAGTAGTAGTAGTAGAAGTAGTAGTAGTAGAAGTAGTAGTAGTGGTAGTGGTAGTAGTGGTAGTAGTAGTAGTAGTAGTAGAGGTAGAAGTAGTAGTAGTAGTAGTAGTAGAAGTAGTAGTAGTAGTAGTAGTAGTAGTAGTAGTAGTAGTAGTAGTAGTAGAAGTAGTAGTAGTAATAGTAGTAGTGGTAGTAGTAGTAGTAGTAGTAGTATTAGTAGTAGTAATAGTAGTAGTAGTAGTAGTAGTAGTAGTAGTAGTAGTAGTAGTAGTAGTAGTAGTAGTAGTAGTAGTAGTAGTAGTAGTAGTAGTAGTAGTAGTAGTAGTAGTTGTAGTAGAAGTAGTATAGTAGTAGTAGAAATAGTAGTTGAAGCAGTAGTAGAACCATAAGTAGTAAAGCAGAAGTAGTAGTAGTGCAAGTTATATTGACGTTATTTTGAAAGGTTCAATACTTTTTCAAAAATCTTTAAAAATACATTCATATTTAGGCCAATGCTATCAGTGCATCAATATATATTGAATAATCGGGGATGAATGGCGTGCTTTAAATTTATTTACTGCAGCGGTACAAAGTTATGGACCAATATCAAGATAATTATATTATATATTGAGTGTCATTAATAACGCAAAATTATGTCTGTTTGAACTTGATCTGATAATAAGTTATTTAATTTTCATGGTAACTTTTATGCGATACACTACCGTACGCACATGTTTGGAACTATTCTTAGGTATTGAGCAGCTGTACACATATTATAGTTAGTTTTTCCAATTTGTATAAAAGCGGGTTAGCGTATCCTGATAATATGTTTGTAAAGCGCCTTAAAATGCTAAAAATATAAAAAAAAAAATTAAGTGCATAACAAATTCTATGTATTGTATTACTTGTAAAATAAGTTTATTCATATATTTATTTCTCGTAACTTAAGGGTCTTATATATTATGCAGGGACTTGTCAATTTTGTGAAAATTATTATACTGTACGGTAATAATTGAAATACAAAACAAATACACATTGTGTAGCAGGCACTATAGGTGAGCAGACAACAACGGCTCAATATGACTTCGAACGTCAAACAGCATGTGTTAATTGACGGGTTAATTATCTGTAATAAAACAAATCCCCAAATTTTTGACACCGAGTTATCACTACGTCGTTAAGCGAATTTCACAATTATTTCAGTAAATTAGCTGACGAAGGTAACGTAAATATAAATTCGTTTAACGCCGATACATTTTTACATGACTTTGATAATAGGCTAAACACAGAACCTTCGTACCCCGAACTCGATAATCCAATATCGACAGAAGAAATTATAAAGGCAACAAAACGGTTGAAAAACAATAAAGCCCATGCGGGTGACAATATTATATATGAATATTTTACTGAAACAATACATGTCATCGTCAGACCGTTAGCAATATTGTTTAACTACATACTTGATAAAAAGCGTTTTCCTCGCAGCTGGGCATCCGGAATCATAGTACCAATACATAAACGGGGTGACATATCAGACCCAAATAACTATCGCGGAATTACCTTAATAAGTTGTTTTGCAAAATTGTTTACAAGCATATTAAATGAACGCCTAAAACAATGGGCAGAAACAAATGACATTCTGACGGATGCACAATTCGGCTTTAAACCAAATTGTAGCACGGTCGATGCAATATTTATTCTTAATGCACTTATAGAAAAACAGTTTCAAAATAAAGATAAACTATTCTGCTGTTATATTGATTACCGGAAGGCATATGACGTCATCAATCGCGGTCAATTATGGAGTAAAATGATAAATGTGGGCATCGACGGTAAACTTTTAACACTTATTCGATCAATGTACGATGAAGTTAAATTACAGGTCAAACACATGGGTAACTTATCAAACATATTCAATAGTAACGTCGGCCTTTTTCAGGGGGAGATAACGTCGCCCATATTGTTTTCTCTATTTATTAACGATATCGAATTCGACTTGCAAAATGGAATAAACGCCGGCATTACACTAGATCAAATATCGATTTATTTATTATTATTCGCTGACGACGCGGCTCTATTTTCTGCAACCCCGGAGGGTCTACAAGAATCATTAAACAATTTAGAAACCTACTGCGATAAGTGGAATTTAACGGTTAACATTGAAAAAACTAAGGTGATGGTATTCCGGAAAGGAGGTACAATCAGTAGAACATTGAAATGGACATTCAAAGGTCAAGAACTAGAAATTGTGAATAATTTTAATTATCTGGGAATTGTCATGTCAAGCGGTGGATCTTTTGTACCCGCAACAAATACATTGTATGGCAAATCTTTAAAAGCGATGCATTCTTTGCTCAACTTAACAAAAGATATGGACGTACCTATAAATGTCATGTTAAATCTTTTTAACGCATATGTATCATCAATTCTAAACTATAATTGTGAGGTTTGGGGATTTATCAAAGCGGAAAACATTGAGCGCGTCCATCGTAAATTTTGTAAAAGAATATTAAATGTAAAGATGTCAACAAACTCATAATCGCTATATGCCGAAGTTGGTCGATTCCCCTTGTATTTAGACAGATATGTTAGAATCGTTCAATATTTTTTGAAATTATATACTGTAAAGCAGGGTAATTGTATTCTGAAACAAATTGTTATATCACAGAGATTAGACATTGAACGCAAACATAACACAAACAATTGGTCATCAAAAGTACGGGACATTCTTAACCAAAACGGTTTTAACGATGTTTGGTTATTCCCCGAATCTGTGAACTCTAATCAATTTATCCCGTTACTTAAAAACAGATTACGAGACCAGTATATCACTAACTGGAACGTAAGTGTCACATCATCTAGTTCAATGATTTTATATAAGGAATTAAAACCAGTATTCGAAAGATCGGCTTATATTGATATTGTTGAAAATAAAAAAAACATAGGAACATTATAGCTAAATTACGTTTGTCATCTCACAAATTATTTATTGAAACGGGTAGACACCAGAACATTGTTAGAGATCAACGTAAATGTGTTTTATGCAACCTTAATGATATTGAGGATGAATATCAATTTGTTCTTACATGTCCTTACTATGCCGATGTTAGGAAAACATTAATTCCAAAGTATTACAGATGTCGCCCAAATATGTTTAAGTTTATCGAATTACTTAATAGTTCAAATAAAAATGTGTTAAGAAAATTAGCCATGTTTTGTTTAAAAGGCTTTGAAATGCGAGAAAATGTCTTATATATGTGAACATGTTTCATTGTAGTATATTTTATTTACTTGATTGTATTTGTAATTCATAGATGCACTTTGACTATACTGTGTTTACTTGTTTGTCAATGGTCAATTGCTTTTTGCCGATATTTCCAACAAAAAAACTGGCAACTTACTACATATTATATATCTTTCATAAAGCCACTAAGCGTATAATAATGTAATACGTGTTGCAAGCATTAAACAACGTTGTTACACTATGTGGTCACCCAGTATTAACCTCTTCCATGTGACATTCTCACTTAAACATGTTGTATGTCATTCCTTTTTGAATCGATCTTCCTTCAAATGATGTATATTTTGTATTTAATTATAACGCATGCTGTTATTGAATATGTATGTTAACGACGATGAGCTGTATATGCTTAAGTCAAATAAACTATTCTGTTCTGTTCTGTTGAATTTTCGTTGCTTGAATACATTCGACATGTTTCACGCTCCAGATACTTAAGCCTGTTCGAAGTGCAGCCGGCTCAATTATATAACATACGTGGTAATTACAGTTTGATCATGATGTGCCACATACGTTAAAACAGGTCATTTCGATAATTGTTATCTGTTAAGTCAAGGTATTGCTGTATGAAAGTGGAACCGCTTTACGAAATGATAATTTTTCTAATGCATTCTAAACAAATACATAGTTCATGCAAAGTATGTAAATCATGTTTTAATATAATTACAATGTATACCAATGTCAATAACAAATAATTTTGTATAAGACGAAATCGAGCATTGTTCAAATTACTAGAACTCCTTTACCACAATTCGAAGTTAACAATCCCGTCAGAATAATTGTCATTTAATTTGGTCTTCAGTATTTTATATGATGGCTTCAATAATTTGCCTATGATATACAATAGTTTTAAACAAATTGTGTATGCAAGTTGTCTGAGTTAACAACGTTACTCTTTTCTATGCACACGGTTCAAGTTCTCATTTTCTTGGTTATTTGTTTAAAGCCTGAACTTTATTGCGTTTATAATTCCAAATACATTACATGTTTATTTTGTCATATACCCAGTTCATCCTACATGTATATGTTAAATGTAAATACTGAATAAATTGCGAACTTCAAAAGCGTCCACAAGCTTTCACATTCTTTTTTCCTGGTGTGTTTATTATCTAATGTAGTTTCAGTAAAGTAAGTGTATCTTACGTCTTAACGAAATAGGAATCCGACCAATCTGAATATTATAGATGAAAAGTTTGGCTGCCGAAGATTTGCTTGTACTGGAGTGAATAGTTTAGCAGCTGTCATGAATTATGGGGCTTCCATCTGAGAATCCCCACATGTACAAACAAGACACTGAGGTATACTCTTTTTCTTATAATTATGCATCTACAGTTTTTAATTAAGTATGACAGTGATATGCATCGCATAGGAAACTCACGGTAAATAGTTATTAAAATATCGGACAAGAGTTTAAGGAATCCGTTTACATTTGCATTGTTCATTCATTATTGTCACCGACCGTATATTTTTGATAGAAGTAAGCCTAATTTGTTGAATTGTTCTCTGTATTGAAATTGCAATGAAAACATTTAGTTCTACTGCGCACGTTAATTATGATCTTACTTTTTGTTGCTATGCCACTAATACATTTATAGTTTTCTCAAGATTAACCTATTAGTTATTACAGCGAATTTGTGTTTAATCAGCTATATTATAAATATGTATTTGCAGTTGTACATGAACATGTAAGTGATAATGGTGTTAGCATCAAGGCAGGGTTGACGTGTTAAAGCAGATTTTGGTATTACTTCAAACAATTTATTTGCACATTATTAACTTCGTTGACATGGTCGAACCGAAATAACAAGGTAATGTATCAAGCGTATGGTCATTACGATGCACGAAAATAAAAACCTCTATTCCAACTCAGTGTGCAAATTCTTCGAAATAATTTTACATTCATACATATGTAATAATTACTAAGGTACACTTTTGATCGCCACATTTCAATCTTGTTCAATAAAAAAATTGCAGACGTTCAATGTATTAGTCCGTGTATATAATTCCTGTTTTATTTTACTTTTATTTTCGAGATTTGTTTGCGTTGATTCCTATTACTATGGGTGCTATAACTGCTTATTTCATCTTCAAAGTACAGGTGTGCTCATTGCGGCATTCTGAGTTTTTATGGATACAAATTGAGCTCAATACTTGCTAAAGCAAACATGTCGTGGCATAGAATTTATAAAACGATATCAAATGTAATATAGAATCATTGCATACACATGTTTGTAAACAACTAAATTAAATATAGTAATTAATATATCTGTATCTATAATGTAATACATGCACGCAACAACATTTGTCTTAAAAAAGGGAAAAACGTCGTCCTATGATAAACTGCGTTTTTTAAAGTGCATCAAGTATGAACGTTTAACTCAATGTATGTCGTTTATGTACTCATAATAGCATTGTTTTCGGCATACATTCACATAAGGGTTTGGTAACATATTATTTTTCATTATGCAAGTTTGAAGTGTGGGATTTATGAAACGGGCTCAAAGCATCACATTCAACTACGTCTGATTTTGTCAAAATAACGGAATAGTGTATACTTAGCATGCATGTACGATATGTTGGTTTAAGATTGCAGTGTACTTGTACTTTTGTTTCCTATCAAACACTTTCTTTCAATGAAACTTTGACAACACATATTTCATTAATTTACCATACATTAATGAATATCATATTCAAATTTTGAGTCCAATGGGTTTAAACCTTACTGATGACATAAACACGTTATGGCAAACAATGTTTCTTAAAATAAATGTATATGTGCACGCAAACGGTGTTATAAAACACACAATGAATTGTGTTATGTATGTAATACTGTTTAAATACATTATTAATAATTTATAGAGCTTAACTGAGGCTACTCGAAATTAACTTGCAACATAAACAGGTGTACATATCGATCGATATTGATAAACCTGTGATGAGCGAGATTTATTCCCTAAGATTTGCGAATTCAATAATAAACTCTAAAATATTTGCATTAACCATTCCAAGGCGATAATTCTAGTTAATTTGATGTCTTATGATGTATGAATATTGCCCTGCATTGAGCAGAAACTTAGTTCCTTAAATCATACTACTAAAGTACACAAGGGAACGCACTTAAACGTGCACAAATGTAAACTTGAACGATAAGAGTTGTTTACAGGTACTGCATTATTGTTTTTAATCCGAACTCTATCATTAAAGAACATCGTTTATTGTTAAAATTGCATTGTTTAGCAATTAAATCATGATGTACCACCATAATTAACTATTCGAATTGCAGGTAAAATAACCAATAATGTTAAAGTTTATGCAGATATAAACTTCGCTATAAAAGTAAGCACGTTTTGCATATTTTTAATAACCGGACCCAGTTGAAATTACAATATATATATAGATGTGGGATAAAACTTGCGTTAAAAATAACAAATATAATTTGGCCATGACCAGCGTACGTTTTTTTCATTTTATATTCCGATATAAGTCGGACTACTTGAAATAAATGTTAGTGGAATGCCGTAATACACACATCAATAGGGTTGTGAAATTATAGGTAACATAATTATGTTCATGGGCAACAGGTTAATTATAGGAATAGGCATGTATGGTGGGGCATACAGTTTAGCCAAGTGCTGATCTACGAGTATTGTACTTAGTTTCACACTTTTTATACATGCGACACATGAATGCATCATGTTCGTTACGATTATAAAAACTGTTTGAAATGTATCATTTAAACATTTACCTACACGGGTATAATAATGTTCCCCTAAAACTGTTTCACTTTGCAACGCTTCATTTTGAGTATTGTCGTCCAAAAACGGGTTGTTCTTTCTAAAGGATCACGTGTTATACAGAGGCATACGTCCGCTGTCCTCCAGTGCTGCCCATCATTTTCTGTTCGTCCGCTTTCCGAATATTGTTGTTTAAATGCCACAAAAATACAACTTAAATACACACAAGTCATATGTGCAACTTGCATAGCTGTAAATATTAACTATGAAAAACACAGAAGAGATTATATGTTATGGTCATAGTATTCAAGAAGTTACATCTTCCTTTACAACCGCACATTGCTGTTGCTAGTGCTGTCAGTCAAGAATCCAGTCTAAAACCCCATTAGAAGGTAACTTATTCACGTTTATGTTCTGTCAAGATAAGAACATTAGCGTGTTAAACGAAAACTTAGAACTTGAATTCGCCATATATAAATCGGAACCACTTGACTGAATTCCTTTGCTTAGAACTAAAAGTAGTGAAACATTTACTGAGAGATCCTTATTAAAATAGTAAATAACGAAAATCGAAACAAATAAATCCAACTAGCAGGAATAATCTTATTTAATTAACGAGAAAACATATTGAGACAGATATTAAAGAAGATATGTATGTAAACAAAAGAACAAACGGTATCGACATACATTTTGAGATGTTAGTTTTGTCTTGAACTCATGTTCGTTGGCTTAAAATCAGTTTGATGACTATCGAATGCCAATTGTCCGGCCACTACAAAGAAAACATATATAATTTTCCAATTTGTGATTCAAACACATGAAGACAACTATTCGGACCAAATAACAATTTAAAATTAAATGCAACATTAGAATTATACCATATTGAAAGGATTATGGTCCTCCATAAGACACTTACAGGTATATCATTCAAGACACAAAATCAAAAAAATATATGTATATAAATATATACAATAAAAAGATAATATATAATGTTCAGGAATTTTAAAAAACAACAACATCAAAATCACATTTTCAATTTATTTGCAATATATACGATATTTATTAGTAGCATCTGAAAATATGTAGTCAGGCTTTGCATTTTGAAACGAGTATTAAACTAAAGTAAAATGAATAACATTTTGTTTTATTTATTTGTAAAGCCTTTTTTTTAAATATATTTTGATTTAATACATACACATGTATAAATAAGATAACTTTAAAAAAAGATGTTTATTTTTATTTTTATTTTACTCAACGTTTATTATTGTTATTTATTTACCGTTAAATATGAAATGTATGTACTGGAGTTTCTTCTTCCCAACTAGATCATAATTATTGTTTCTATCAATATGAATACTTATGCACGACTAAAATCACGCGGAGATGAACGGTTCTATATGTGTTGGTAACTAGCATTAATTTAGCTTAACAACATTCACTGGTTGTAATATCATACAGATGACATGAAATTTACAATTGAAGGTCAGTGATCTTTAAACTATTCATGTTATTGTAATTTTAGCACAAAATATTGTGTAAGTAAAGTTTTCGAATATTGTCATCGTATAAGTCTCAAAGACAACTGTATTTGGAAGTACATTATTGTGAATATTGACGTCATTCTGTTCTATTGTTATAGCCGTACTTCATTTAGTAAGATTACGCCGTTCTATACAAGATTAGAATCATTAACGTTCATGTACATTTCCTAGCTTCAAGGCATATGTTATGTCCAGCTAGCTTGCAGTTATGACTACGCCTACCTTGATGCAACTCGTGATGTGAAGCGAGAATCGTAATAACTTGGAAATACGGGTTAATTTAGAGATAACGGTTTGGTTATTATAATGATAAAAAATGCATGTCTTGTTTACCATTCCAATAAACATTGATTCGTTTTGGGCTGAACTCTACTGATCACGTTATGAAAAGTGATCGATATATTTCCAAGCAGACAAATATTTCAAATTAAGAACTGTTTGTATGTTGCAGCCTACTGACAAGAAATAAAAATTACCAATCTGAATCCAACAACATATATTGTGTTTTATTGGTTGCACCTCACAAAATGTAAACTTGTATTTAAATGATTAAATGGTTTATCAACGCAGTTTCCCTTTAATACTGACACATATTAAAACTATACATATTTCTCTCAGGAAGCAGATATTTATATATTCACACTAGTGTATGGAAAGAAACATCAGACAAACATACGATGCGAAACAATATTGTTTTGATAAAAACCTCCAGTTACGCTCGAGCTCATAACTGAAAAACGTATTCCAGTAAGCGCACTTAGACAATTAAGTCCCGTTATAAATAGTGCATCTTCGTATACGGTTGCGTGTGAATTTTATTTATAAATTGCTAAACGTGTACACAACTTTATAATATAATACAGATAAAAAGATCATTTAAAAAGTGTCAAGCGACCATTCCATTTATACATATAAAAGGGACCTTTTCACAGATTTTGGCATGTATTGAAGTTTGTCATTTAAATGGTTTATATTGATAAATGTAATCATTGGATCTTAAAATCTCCAGTAAAAAACGAGAATAAGTTAAAAGAAAGAAACAAGTAACCCTCACCTGGGCACGAATCACTGACCCCTGGAGTAAAAGTCTAACGCTTAGACCACTCGGCCATCCGTGCTTATACAATGAATAATGTATTTTTATATAGTGGATTCTCGTAGTGTCACAAAATATAACGACAACCACATAACTGTCCAAATTATTCAATCGTTTTGCGTTGCAACGCTTAATAATTTTCAGATTTTTAAAACGTAAAAGATGCATATAATGGAAATTTTAGAGCATGATTAATGTTCAGTGTTACAGTTTCCTCACAAATATCATAACTACAACAAAAAATTGCGAATCTGAAACAGTTGTTTTAAATTTTGTCAATTTACCATAACGTGAGAAGGTCCCTTTTAACCATTGTTTCTATTTATTTTCGAAACCAATTTCAGTGACAAAAATTAGAATCCCATTTAAATAAAACTGCGTTGAACGTATCAAAGGAAAACATTGATACCTATTTTACATCGCATTTTTTGTTTTAAATATTAATTATCTCTCCTGAGACGTTTTTAATAATGTCTGCTTCGATATAATTGTGTCTTGTTCTGATAAAACTGGGCTTAATGCATGTGCGTTAAGTGTCGTCCCAGATTAGCCTGTGCAATCCGCACAGGCTAATCAGAGACGACACTTTCCGCTTTTATGACATTTTTCGTTTAAATGAAGTATCTTCTTAGCAAAAATCTAATTTAGGCGGAAAGTGTCGTCCCTGATTAGGATGTGCGGACTGCACAGGCTAATCTGGGACGACACTTTACGCACATGCATTATGCCCAGTTTTCTCAGAACACGACCCATATGATTAAGAAGCTTAGTTGTTAGGCGTAAGAAAGTAAGGTATCCAGCGATTGTGAACTGAATGCTCTATCACTGGATAAGATATCTTCTTCGTGAATTTACAGGCTGCCCGTAAAATGTTTTAACACTCACGTCCGTGCTGAACGAAATCAATTGCTCCCCTTTGGTATATTCGTTAAATTGACACACTTAACATGTTATTAATCACAGTTCAACGAACAAGGTTTAATTAGTATTCCTATACGCCTGTGTAATGTGTGTTATCCGCCACTGATATCTGATGATTAATAATTATGTCGCCAATAACTAGCGTATATGGTTAAACTAACAAGAGACGTTTCTTCCAAGCTTTACACTGTATTATATGACCAGATACTTGAAAGCCTGCTATTTGTGTTTGTAAAATAATACTGCATCTTAGATTACTATAAAGTATATAGATTACTCAGGTTTAGATTCTCACAAGTAAGTTCCATCTTATTTAGCAAATATTGCGCTGGACTGACATGCCTTCGCGTGAAGGCTCGAGTGAACACGAATGTGATATTGATAGTGTCAGTCTTGTTTCGTAAGATTCTATGCTAGCTAAAAGGCTGCTCGCCTGCATCGAACTGCTAAGTAAAATCAGTTTGTTGCCCTGACCCATGCACACAATCTATCAGTATGTTATGCGCCACATATGCGTTGATGTAGATATACAGATTTGTACATGAAAGTGACAAGCCAATGTAAGGTCACTATAGGGTTAATATGCGAAGCACGGCAAATAACATCATCGATTGTTGATATCTGTAACACTCAGAATGAAATATATGATGCATCCAAGTACAGTTTTTTTTGTCTGTAATTTATTAAGCACCATTACAAATACATGCTTTATTTTACACAAATGCAATTTATTCTATGCATGCATTATATTTTCATATAAATTTCATTATTCGGTGCACGGCGTTACCTTATTTACATTTTACTTTATTAATCATCAGAAACCTACACAAAATTCCAATTAATAAGGCCTAAAAAACTGAACTTTAAAGACTGAACATTTAAAAGTTAATACTTATACGTTCATGAGGAACAGTCTTAGTCTATAACTTTTACGAAAAGCTCTTGGTGCGAATAGATTTTACACGGAGCAGTATTTGTACAAGCGTGTATACTGCAGTGGCTTGATTAGGAAGAGCATTACTAAAGTATGTTATATATGAATGTCGCCATTAGCGATGGCCTTATACGTTTTTTCCATGAATTTTAGCATACATAAATAATTGTTTTCACAAACATCTTTGTTTTCAAACTATTTTGCAAAATCAGTTACTAATAATTATACAATATTATATTATATTTAATATTGTGTATAGCTGGCGGATTTATTATATTAAATTACACTGATAACTGTCACCTTGTTGGTGGACCGGTACAATTACTTATTGTTGTGAAACAATAATGCAATTAAATGTACGAGTTTATTGCGACAAAACGCCTATGTGTTACACAAATACATCAACATGTCCCTGTACGAGATGAGGAGTAGTTTTTTAACTGATTGATGATCAACATTTTAATTATTTCAGATGATGTTAGAGAAGAATGGTCATGTTCAAAAGTATAGGTTCCGACATCAAGAACAAGCCAGACAGGATTCATCATCCACTGCGAGGATGCATGGAAAGCGATTACGGCAAAGTTCTCCGATGGAGGCAAAACACACTATCGTATATCATCATAAACACTTTTTTTATCAAATCTCCTTTAAAAATTAAATTTAAATCTGAAAGAACTTTGTTTTCACCAAGAAAGAAATACAAGAATATACGACAAAATAAAAGTAATAGGTAATGCATGCGGTAACGAGTTTGAAGACTTATCCATAGAATGCCATCAAATACTTAAAATACCGACAGATTGTCAATAAACGAAGGCGATGTTGGAACCTTTAGATACACAGCTTCGATGTATTACAGAGACCGCATGTGAAATGAAGAAAATAATGGTACCGAATCAAGAATACTAAATCTAAAATTAAAGGTCATGAGAACCTTCTATTACACGTTTATGAACTTGTTGAAATTGTTTATATACAGGTATATACAATAAATAATTTTGCCATACATTTGTATTATGAAATATTTAAAACGCAAGCTATATCATGGGTTGTATTTCAGATACATTTAACACTGGTCAGAAAAAATATCCGTTAAATAATGACAAGACGTTTTAAAAACTTTCGACGCGACCTCAAACAATATTTGAGTATTGCTGGTTGTCAATTTTATAATATAACAGTAAATCACATTTTCAAATCACCTAAACCAATAAATAAATGAGATTAACTTTAAATCCAAGCTTTGAATCAAATAAATCTATGTACAGAGATAAACAACACTCACATTTTCAGTAACATTAAACAATATATAAGAGCTTCTTAATTAAGAAGCAGTCAACATAAATTAAGACAGAGGCATAAACATAGTTTTAACAGTATCGGCACATATGTTTAGTGCGTTAAAGTTGTTGTTTTTGCCTATTTAGATGTGTGTAGATGCTTTACCGCATTGACAGGCGTGCACGACTCTCAAACTCACTAGCCATGTCATCCTGGAGGCATTGTTTCGACGTGAACTTGAGCAACACGTGTCGTACATACAGTTAGCAGTTGTCCGACTTTCAACTACTCGAGCTTATTTAGCTTATGAATATCTGTATACATTTGTGAGAACTTACGCCTATAAACCACTCACTGTTCTGAAAGATGAATATATATAAAGCCCACAAGGTTAACGACTTTTAACAACGAAAAAAAAAAACATCATCATTATTCACCAAACAACATATTCACAAGTTATAATAGTAATAGAGTTAGTAGCAAGTTGTCTTATGTATAACATGGTAACAAGGCACCAACGCATCGAGATCTTTTTCACATGATTTCTAGCAATCTATGTTCATTTTTAGTTTGTCTTTGTCAAAAAACATCTTCCCGCAACACCGGTATGGGGCTTGTCCTTTGTGTTACATGACGCCTGAAGCCACTCCTTGACTGGAACTGTCGGCCACACTCAGTCCAAAGACGTGTCGTGTTTGAGTTCGATTTCATATTCGCCTGGAAAGTCCGGTTTCATATTTGAAAACATACTTTGTTCATTACTTAAATCATGTACGTGTTTACATTTTAACATGACCTGCAATATGTGTAGCAAAACCTAGCAAAATAAATCAACAACTAAGGATGACATTTACAATTTTGCCATACTATACGCATTACGTATACGTATACGGCTAAATACCAACCAATTTTCACACACGCACACAAGCATATATATATATTTGCAACCTGTGTGAATACCGTGACTTACATAAGCTCAACAAAGATAAATATCAAATTAGAAATTCTGTTTCTCTATAAACGGGACCCCTTTTTGAAAAATTCAAATCTGAAACCCATTTAGCTTTATTGGTTTAGAAAAAAGTACTTGTGACGTGTATGATTTGTTATTATTTACTAATCTTATTGCAAAGTACACTATCGTGTTTTGCCTTATCAACAAAAGGCGTGTCATTACCTTAACGAGTACGTGTTGAATTATCTTATTATAATACAAACTATATATTTTGGAAGGAATGTTATATTTGTTTCTTGACTAAATGTTATTTTTGTTTAATAAGCAACTGAGTCATAACCGTATCATTATTAATACTGTTTAATGGTAAAATATCGATTTGAAAATAAAACACGACCAACAATATATACGGTTGCATATTTATTAGCTATAAATATGATGTTTACCTAAATCAAACATAGACAAAACTTTCAACCGACTGGTATCGACATCTTCTCTATTAACAGCGGTACGCTACTATAAAGGCAATATGCCGTTCCGCGTATCTAATATTGAAAACACACAGACCGGCAGTATAAAGGGAGGTGGTGTTATCGGGAGAGGAACACATAGCGATGAGTTGCGATCAAACGTAAATAAACTTATGTGATTCTGTAAGTTAAGGGTTTTATATAAATAAATAAACGGACATTTTGACATTTTAAATATCGTATTCACTTGGGAAGATTTCGGACATTATACAATGTGTTGCGCGTTACGTGTTGCATACATCGTTTCATTTGTGCGAAGTTTTTAAATCGTGGCTGCGGACATTTCTGGAAGGCAAATACAAGGTTTGTATCAGCTAACGCGATATTTGAGGGATGAGACTTGACAAAAGTATTCTTATTATTTTACGTATTGTGTTCGTATTTTTATTTCTCTTGTAGTGAACGTGTTAATGAGTTCATGAGTATTTGGAATGCCCTATAGAATAATTTTTTGAATGACGTATTGTGTTGCTTTTAAACACAGTGTGTGTTTTTATTTAAAAGTTAATGAGGTTATTCAGCGCTTCCGACTTCATTATGCCTGAACTTGTTATGTGGTTCTGTACTCCTGTACCGATAAGAATTAACTGAAAGATTTCATATTTTGGCTTATCTTGTACTGTTTGAAAAACCAGGATTACTCTGAGATATCCCAACCTGTCGGTTGAGGTGACACAAACAAAACCCATTTTCGGCCGGGAGCGATACAAGGGTCGTCTAAATAAGGCGATTTAACCAGACAGTCATTTTAGTATATTGAATTATAATGAATTGTATATACAAGGACACAAATATTATCGCATACATTTGAGAGATTTTGGTCTGTCTCCAATTTTGAAGTGACACCTCTTAACTAAGAAAGACACTCCAAGAACATTAGACATAACAATGTAGAAATAAAACATGGTATTACAGCACTTGCTAATTAAATACAATAATACGAAGACGCATGCTACATTACTAGCTTATACCCGAAGCGGTTCATAATTCAGTGTCAGACCATAATAGTTAACCAAATAAAATCGGTACGTACCACAGTGAGAAAATAGTTTAGCAAGTAAACAACGCTATTTGTATTTAACTCGATTATTCGATCATATATCACTATTTTCTTTTTATACATATACATTTAATGTGTTGTATGTGCCGCTTTTATTACTGATCTTAAATAAATTACACTCGTGTAGTCCGATACACGTTTCTTTTAAACTAATATTTTGTTAAATTCATAACAATATGTAATTAAATAATATTATGATTCGTGAATTTTTAATTGAACTTCCATTTTATTTGCGTAATATTCGACATAGACTTAAGCAAATAACGTACTTGTATTCGCCATATCACGCATACTTGCCACCGATAAAATAACATCAGAAACCAAATCGTAAACACAAGTTGAAATAACAATGTACGTATTTAATTATGCATACATTCATGTCTCAGCAATGCATGCATTTTCATGGTAATCACAATACTAAGTGTCGCGTTCTGAGAAAACTGGGTATAATGCATGTGCGTCAAGTGTCGTCCCAGATTAGCCTGTGCAGTCTGCACCGGCTAATCAGGGACGACACTTTCCGCTTTTATGGTATTTTTAGTTTCAAGGAAGTCCCTCCTTACCGAAAATCAAGTTAAAGCGGAAAGTGTCGTTCCTGATGAGCCTGTGCAGACTGCACAGGCTAATCTGGGACGACACTTTACACACATGCATTATGCCCAGTTTTCTCAAAACGCGACTCATTTATAGTATTTATTTAATAGTATACTCCTACTTGTTTCAGGGACGCGCTGTTTTCGACGACAACAAGAAAAGATCCAATCAGGAAATCAATCTAGGATCGGATTAAAACAGCTTCAGTGAAGACTTAGATTGGCTATTGGGTGATAGAACATGTATACACTGCATAAGTTAGATGGGAAATACCCATATCAATATGACAACATATGTCACCATTAAAGAGAACAAAACATCGTTTTGATACAATACCTTATCTTGATCTATTTTTAGATAAAGCATTTAAATATAAAAGATAATAGGTATTTCCATAATGTGAATACTGACAGCAAATGGTCGGGAGAAAATGTACTTTTAGTATGCCTTATTCATGTATAAACTTCCCGTTTCTGTAAACGAATTAAGCTCCCGATATTTATTTTGATACTTATTTATAAATCTAAATGACTGATTGGAAGGCAAATGTATAATAAATAACCAATACTATGGAGGAACATATTAATGAATCACTCGGTTATTCCATGATAAATTTCACGTACGGGAACATGTCTAATTTTACAGTTCAAACGAATAAATTGGATGATTTAAACATGGCTCAGTTTCGCATTAAACTTCCGGCTTTTTTATATACTATCGCACTCATGGTCGTCGGGACCCCGGGGAATATTTTAGTGCTGTATGTTTACTTCTTTAAATGGCGGAGAAGTACGTCAAGAATGTTCATTCTTTTTTTAACGTCGTTGGATTTAATCAATTGTGTAACAACGTTACCTATGGAAATATATATAATGCGTTTTTCGATTGTCATCGATATACCGTGGCTTTGTAAAATATCACGATTTTCTACTTACACAATGAACAGTTCATCTGCCGCAATTTTGGTCGCCATAGCCGTTGACAGATTCCGAAGAATATGTCGTCCCCACGGGCCACAATTTAATGCGACAAATTCAAAATATATTTGTATTGGTTGTATTCTAGTAGCTTTGGGATTATATTCTTGGCCGTCACTGCTGTTTTACGGCACGCGGACAATACAAATAAACGGCATCTCCGGAAAGTCGTGTCTTCTTGAAAATCAGTATGATAACTCACTATATCCAAAATTATATTTCGCATTCCATATTATAAGTACAATGATAGTGTTTTCTGTACTTTCGATCCTATATTATTTTGTTGGACTTCAAGTTTGTAGACATAGAAAAATGAGATTGCGACGAAAAGCTGAGAATGAACGTGTGAGAAGTTTGATTCAACAAGAGCAAGGTTCTATAGCCAAAGAAGAAACATTGTTGCAAGACTCAGATTCTGCGGAACTAGCAAAAAATCAAAACCATGAAGCAAATTCAACAGATCCATCCCAAACTAACTGCATTGAACTGTTAACTTTACCAGTGGATCCAAAAGCAGAAATATCAACATCGACTATTGAAAGTTCAGTCAATACAAGTGTTAATGCAACATTGTTGGCTACGGAACCAATGCGAACATCCGATGCATCTGATAAGAGACGTAAGCGGAGCAACCAAAAGACGTTTAGCAAACGCAATGGTTGCCTAAGAGACTCATTAAACATGTCCAATGGCTCGTATTGCATGAATATGAAGATACGAATAGGGCGCTCAACTCTAATGTTGTTTCTGATAACACTAGCATATATTGTCAGCTTTCTGCCATTCTTTGTAATCGCTGTGCTGCGACAGACTGAAAGTAGTTTTATTGTAGAGTTAAATGAATTCGGAATCGCTATGTATCAACTTTGTCTTAGATCGTACTTGCTGTCTTGCGCAATTAATCCGATTATTTATTCGTTCTGTAATGCTCAATTCAGAGCATTTTGTTTTGACACGTTTAGACGTAAGCAAGTAACAAGCATTCGCTAAATGTTGCGATGTTTATTTTTTCTGGCGTCATGTTGCGTCAGTGATGGTAGTATTTTTAATTTCGAATACACAATTTAAACATAGTATTTTCAAATATCTAAACACCTTTCATTGTGTGTATTACTTGCATAACTTGTATTATTATGTAGTTTGTTTGCTTTAAAATCGATTGAGCTGACAATGGCCGTAAACATTATTTAGATGTGGAATAAAATGAATACCTGAACAATGATAATCAGAGTGGTATTTTGTATATAGTGTTGTAAAATATACTCTGTTGATGTGCGTTTATGCTGTATATATTTAGCCTTTACATTGTACATGTAATATATTGAGCTGTATGTAACATTCTGTAGCGAAATAAATGTTTGACTATTCGATTGTGTACTCATAAAGTTGTAAGCATTATTCGTCTTTATTAGTAGACACATTTACTAAAAATATGTGTGCAAATCATCTGTTTATAACAAATACGCGTCAAAATTTAAAGAAAATTAAAGAAAATTAAGGTGCCACCTTATTATTGATGTGCGAAAAATACTCTGTTACCGACAATTATTATTTTTTTAATCTGTTAAAGGCCTATTCAATAAATGAATCATCCGTCTTTGAGAATATCTTTGAGATTCTTGAATTACTCAGTTTACTTATTTTAATGACGTTGCATATATACATCAGAGAAAGATTATGAAACGTAGCACTAGAGGAAAACAACACTGGAAATTAAAAGAAACATGACTTAGTGTTCTTATTTGTCTATACAATTTAAGTGTGTTCATCTGTTTAGTCATTTAGTACATACACGTAAACTCATATGCAGCATACGTCAGAAATTATGCATACAATTAGGAAGTAAAAACATGGTTTAGTACCATCTAATATGTTTCTGATAAATTTATGCGTAGAATATATACTATCGGCGCCTTGTACGAACCAACAATACTTTTCGAAATGAATATTGATGTGTTTATATGTATGCGTTTTGTTTTGTATTTTGTTTGTCCGTAGGGACGATGTTTGGAAATTGTTTAGCCATAGCAACTGGCGTGAAAAAGGTGTGAGCAATTTTCACAGGGATTTCGCTTTTGAATGTACTTAAATAAGAACTAATGTCGATCCTCAGCTCACTCCACATTTGCAAATCTAGTTTACCCTTATTTCATAAAACGGTGTTCCTCAAAACAATATTGGATATTTGTGAAAAGAATAAGTTGCTTGAATGTTTAAACATATGAAGATGTGATTTGACGTATAAGCATCGTGTGTTGCATAAATGCGCGGTTGCTATTTTAATAAACGTTTTTACCGGTATATCGCCATTTATCTGGAACCTTCCCCTGCAAATTAATTACGTACCTGAAACTTAAATGCCAAAATCAGGCCCGCCACTGCCAGAGGTTTGACAAAATATTGGCAGTGTGGTGTGTTTGTTTTCTTTGATATCAAACCAAGAGTTGAAATCTATATCAGAGATATTTCTACTGGACATATTACACTGTTTATGACAAGTACGCATAGAGCTATCACATCCATCAATTGCGCGTTGCACTTGAAGGATGACGTAGAGCTATCACATCCATCAATTGCGCGTTGCACTTTAAGGATGACAATAACTTTCCAAGCAATCAATTTATTTGCGTGATTCTGGTTTGCTTTCCTTTAAATAAAAATTCCTTATAATTCAGATATTAAGCACCTAGATGAAATAGACCAACATACGTGATAGCAAAATATGCCGTATGGTTCATAAATATAACCAACAATTCCACTTGACTTTAGTTGTTAATCGAAAAATATCCGCATTAAAAAATTGCAAAATACTAGATTAAACCCAATATTTTATAGTTATGTAGGCACAGTTTATATAACGCATGATATTTGTACTGATCCATATGTGACTGCTCTGTCGACCATATTTACGCAAGCAATACGAACACTATTTGTTTGTGTACATTATACATGAAATAAACTCCTTTTGTTTACTTATAGTCACCATGGGCGTATATACCGTTTGATATTAATTCGGTCGTATTATCAACGCTGTTTAATTTCGAAGTTCTCTAACTGTTATCATATTGCTAGTTATAATAATTAACCATATATTGTATATATTGTAATAAACTATACAACACACTGTTTTTGACAAAGTTTGTTGCACCTTTTGTAACATGAACATGATTTGTCAATCATATAACGTGAAAATAATTAAAGTAACATTACTACTCAAAATCAACGAAAATTTCGTACAATATATCGTAAAATAAAGCTAAATAATTAAAAATCATTTTTCCTTACGGCCACAAATAAATAAAAACGAGCATTTTGTATCTACAAAAATCTACGTAATCATACCACATCTAGCGTTGAAATTAAGGCTATTGCTATAAGGAACACTGATTGTTTAGGTTTTAATTTTATTTTACGAAATACTTTACGAATTTTCGTTGATTTTGAGCGTTATAGAGACTTTAATCAAATTTACCGTTTTCAATAATGCATTTTATAATAGATGATTTAGCACCAATAAAACAAACAAAAAACAATATCATCGACCTTATTTTTCCAATGATTTCCTACTTTGCATATCCTAACCAAGGTACCAACCTATGCCACAGGATGCACGTTGAACGATCGTAGTAGCATGGGTCTGCGAATTATATGTGATGTGTAGGACAATTCTGGGAACAAAATAATGTTGTCGTATCATTAATTGCATGAAAATTACAAAGAAAAAATAACTTGAGTTATTAAAGGGACGTACATCAACAGTGCTAAAGGTGATCTGGCTGGTTAAGGATCTTGGTCGAGATGTTGCTTCCTCGAATATAATTTGCATGTTTGATGGTGATCCGATTTAAACCATTTGTGTTAAAGCGAGGTAAATGCCAAGTAGGCAAATGATGGATAATTCAAAGAACATATTTTAGAAGAGCTTCGATCAATCTTCCCGGTTACCGAAATTCTGAACTCAATTTACATCACGTTTGATGATGAAACAATTAAAAAAAATATTTTAGCGGAATAGATTAGTTTGACATTTCGATTCAATCAATTTGCCTTTGTAGCAAATATTGCCGCAATACTATGTCCACACGCATTATAACACTGTTTCATGATGATCCTATTTAAGTTTTTTAAATCACAGAAATAGTTGGAAAAAGTTACCTTTTTGATTATTTCCAGAGATTTAGATTTTGACAGGATCATCATGATATATAGAAATTATAAGAATGATTAATTACCGCAACGTGACTAGCGATAATGTTAATGTATACGCGGAAAACAAATTTACTCGTTAATCTCAAAACCATTGCACTAAATTATCAGAGATAGGACTCATTAACGATCATAAAAAATATAAAAGGACTTAATTGATCGAAATAACTCACTAAGCACTGTGAAGATATGAGTTGCGTTCTGAGAAAACTGGGTATAATGCATGTGCGTAAAGTGTTGTCCCAGATTAGACTGTGCAGACCGCACAGGCAAATCAGGGACGACACTTTCCTCTTTTATGGTATTTTTAGTTTTAAGGAAGTCCTTCCTTACCAAAAATCAAGTTTAGGCGGAAAGTGTCGTCCCTGATTAGGACTGATTATGATTATCTCTGATAATTTAGTGCAATGGTTCTTCTCAAGAAGAGCGGGAATGAGCCGAGTTCGTTTGATCGTTTGTGTTATTTTGTCGTACATTTAATGTGAACTATATCATTGTAATATGTATATACATATACATATGTATACATATTACAATGAAAAACTATTGGACGCTGTTCAGATGTTAACATACACTTGATTATGTTCCGTTTGTAAATGATTGATATCAGTTTGTTTTAATTAATCTTATTAAAGCAATGCTATTCTTATATAAACGCCATGTCACTTTCAGGCTAGCTTATGGATTTTTTCGTAAATAAAAATCGAATTTTGGCATTCACGGATGAAGTAGTGTTACAAATTGATGAAGATTATAGTCGATTCAGATAGGAAACAAATAACTCGCAGGAATAGCGGATATTTGCTAATAGCAATAGTGTTATACAAACAAAATAATATTGAACAAACTTCTAAACTAATGGACAGCGCAGTTTGCTTATACTGAATTTGAGTTCTGATATCGACCACTTCGTGTTAAAGCACTTAAAATTTTTCTAGATAAATGGCAAACTAAAAGCAACGTCGCACGTCGTTTACTTTATTTATGTGTATACGTCTAATATTGTACTGGGTAAAATCAAACCTTTATTACGAGGCATGCATATGATATAAATTGACAGTAATGTGAAAACAGCAATTAAACGACACTAATGACCATGAACTAAAATTTTTGCGTGGGAATGTCGAACTAACATTTTTGCCTCTTTTATATGTAGCAACTAAACCAGTAAAAAGAATATGCGCGAAATCTGACATATTTTGTTAACTAATAAATAACGAACTTCTTTAAAGTGTCTGCCAACTTAACTGTACGTGTAAAAGTTATTTAATTTGTGGGAACTACCATACAGACAGAACTAATAGGATGCGATCACTTATTGATCGCGGATTTCGTATCGAAAAGGTCTGATACTACAAAAACACTTAACAAATGTCGCTAGACAGACCAATACTGACGTTCGATCCGTCCTCATATAATAGTTATGTATCATAATGTATTATGTAAATAGTATCGTAATTGTTGACGAGTCGCTTACAGCACGTGATAATTTTGTTAACAGGATCTACATATTTTCCAAAAATATGATGCAGTGAATTATATAAACAAAAACACGTAAAAATTATCTAAATAAAAGACATTAAATTGAAGACATGTTCGATGATACGTTTTACTGCATCAACACAGTATAAATCAAACGGGTAAAGTCATTATTTATTATTTTTAAAAGCTATGAAATTTCAGAAACTCTATGAGGGGAGCTTTTCATGTTCTTACCAACTACTGTTACAACTGAACATCAATAATTTAAAGGCAATGATCAAAACCGGGAGCACCAAACTTGAACGGTAAATGCAAAGCATTTGGTTTTGAATCGGATTGAGGATCAACTGCGCCCTTATTAATCACAAACCAAACTCTATAAACACGATCTCCGTTTAATTTACCTTTGCAAAAAGAACGTGAAAACATAATTGCAAAAACAAGATGCGTGAATCGAAAACTGTACACACAATGTGAGTGGCCGAGTGTCGAACGTATTGCACGTCTATGAAAATTGATTTGACAGAGGATATTAATAAGAATTATTAGTGCGTACAGAAATATTGTCAATTTATATTGTTTAATATCAAGTTAGCGAAACGTCTGTATATAATTTCCAAACAACACAAATGTAGAAATGATCGTTTAAATGTTTCATCCACAAAACCAAACAGCATTACTGCTTTCAAATTCTGAAGACTGAAACGTGATATTGATGAATTGTACGGGGATACGTTTTTCATCAAATGAGATAATTTTACTTCTGCAGAGATGGTCGGGGAAAGCGAGCAACAAGCTTGCAATCGCGTGGAATAAAAGTAGGCGGGAGCGTGATAGAAATGTTCTTATCAACTTAATTTACTTCTCATAAGACACATATATATATGCCCATACTGCGGCGTCTTGATAACACTTTCAAACAGAAGACGTGCATACAACTGAATAATACAACTTTTAAACGAGTTAATGGTTGAAAAACATATTAGTTATAATTATAAAAACCTTTCAAATATTTCATATTAAGAATAGTATTAATCACCTGAAGGATAACGTGAGGTGACTATCATACATGTAAAACAGGAAAACATAAAAAACGCACTATATTAAATGGTGATCCAGGCCCGTATTCACCAACTGATTCTTAGACTTAAGAAAAAAGAATAGACTTAGAACCAATAAATATGTGTTCAGTGTTTGAATATATACAGGCCTCCACTGGTGAGTATGTAATTAATTAAATGTTCTATATGAAGAATAATATAGATAGAGATGTTTACTGCAGAGTTTGACTCAAAATTAAAGAAATTCTTGAATATTCTTATTTAAAGAATTTTCTTTATTCTTAGACTTAAGTCTAAGAATTGTTTGGTGAATACAGGCCCTGAACGATCCAGTAACTCGCGTACATTAAACAAGCTTCATTACAAAATAATTTAGTCATCTGAACATCCTTGACGGGAACACGATAAAAATAATCCGAACTCACATCCACTCAAGTAAAACCAGATTTTTACGATATGTTTCATATTAGATATATGTATATAGCGACCTGCATACATAAACAAATACGTGTTATATGATCATAACAATTTGGAAAAAAATATTACACAACAGCTATTTGACGAATGATAAAAAAATGTATCATTACACGTTTGAAAATACATTTGGCTCGTGTTATTTATGTCAAGTTGTTTATGTCTATTAAGTGGTTTTACACATATTTGGTATTTCATGTGTGTTAAATATATAGTCACATAACATTAGAGACATTCGACCATATTCATACGTAGAGAGTTGTGTGATTAATAATACCCACCATTTACTTGTGAAGTTACTCATACAAATTTGAAATCTCATACTTTATGTTTTTATTTTAAACAGGAAGCGTTTAACGAAATGCTGAGTGTTTCAATATGGGATCACCCGCTTGATTGATCGAAAGCGCGTTTTAAACAAAGTCTTCATAATAATACAATTAGTGAATCACATCGTTCATTTGAATGAAAAAAGTCTCAAAAGCAGAATCATGAATCAGGACTGATTCCAAAGTCACATGTATGTACTTAATAATAAAATATGTTTATCGACAATTTTGCGTTTGTTACCAGCTCATCCTTTTTGTAGGATTGATTTCTTTCCGGCACAGTTATTTAGGGTATACAATAGTCTTAATTTCACCTGTATTGTTATGTCTTCGGCCTCTTTATTAAACAGCCAACATTCCTCCTCATGTGCATCAATAATGTAACAGTCATATTTAACAAATTAAGATGTTCTTACGTTTTGTCGAATATTAATCATGATAATTATAGATGCATGTTTATGTTATTAAGGAATATGCTTGAAGAGGCTTCCGACAACTAGATTTTTTAACAAAGCACAACAGCTTAAAATGATAGCATGTTTAAGAAGCATAATTACAAAAGAGAACTAAATATTTGATTATATTGCCACGATGAAATGTCTACACTTTATATTGTAATGTCCAATTTCATAGTTCTTTACATTGGATTTTTGGAATTAAAAACGATTAGCAGCCGTAATTCTATTTCTATCTATCTTCTGACGAATTGCAACATCCGGAGGTTATTTCATATTGACAAACCTTAGCAAAATAGTTCACGTTAAAGATCATAATATGGATAACTTTTTGTTATCATTTTGATAGATACGCCGTAGCATACGTCTGCTTCATCAACGTAATGTACATAATCATTTTAAGTGAATCGTGTTATGATTTCTTCCTATCGTTTGATGGTGCCAACCTGATAAATTAATGTAAATTACATACTCGTTATCAACATAAGGTGCTCAACGGTTTACCTAAACCAGCAAATGATAACTGAAGCTGAAATGCGCAAATATTCGGTTTATGATGCTGAATTCGATACCTGGAAATCGAAAAGCTTCTTTTATAAAATGTGAGTTTGTATGTTAAGACTTTGCATCAGGCTGAGTATTAATAGCGACAAGTATTCAATGGAAGCGCGGTGTTATTTAAAATCTTTGTGTATTTTTGAACGGACTTACAGTTTTAAAAGTCATAGGTACATAAGCAGTATTGTAATTAACATCCTAAACATGTCTTATTTAATGTGTTCGAATATTACGACGCTTTTGGACAACTGCACTCACGTTAACGTGTCACTTACTGAATACAACACTTCAATGATAAATACACTGAATGCAGAAAGATTTCGCCTTCTTATACATGCGTTTGTATACAGTGTCTTTCTTATGATAGTGGGTATTCCTGGAAATAGTTTGGTTTTGTATGTTTACTTCATTAAATGGAAGAAGAGTACTTCAAGAATATTTATCCTATTCCTTACCACGCAGGATTTGATAAATTGTTTGACAACCATACCGATGGAACTTTACATCATGCGCTTCTCAATAGTTCTAGACGAGCCGTGGTTGTGCAAAATATCGCGATGTTCAACGTTCACAATGAACAGTTCGTCTGCCGCTATACTTGTCGCCATAGCCGTTGACAGATTCAGAAGAATTTGTCGTCCCCATGGACCACAGTTAAACACGAAAACATCGAAGCGTATATGCATTGGATGTGTTTTGATAGGCATTTGCTTGTACGCATGGCCGTCCGTAATATTTTACGGAACTAGAACGATTACAGTTGGCGGTTACGTGGGGAAGTCGTGTCAGATAATGAATCAATATGATGGCTTGATTTCTCCGAAAATTTATTTTTTGTTTCAAATATGCAGCACGGCAGTCATATTTATTGTGCTCTCCGTATTGTACTATTTAGTGGGCGTGATTGTGTACAAGCACAAGAAAATGAGAATGAAACGTAGTGAAGAAAGAAATAAAGTGTTAGACATGTTAATCAAAGAAGACCGGTCACCAAACGAGCGCGTTACACGCGTTCACATAAATACTAAAGACGAAATCCATACAACACCGACTTCAAATATCAGGAATCTTTCAACACAAATCAACGATTTGAAACATGAAAATTCTAAAGTGGACAGTGCCATACACATGCAACCAGATTACAAGCAACGAAAGGAAATTACTCAATCTGACACACAGACCAATTTGAAATCAGTGTTGAGTTCGAAATTGAAGATTGGAGGTTCTACACTTATGCTTTTCTTGATAACGTTAGCTTATGTTGTCAGTTTTCTTCCCTTCTTGGTTATTGCCGTACTTCGTCAAACCGACAGTAAGTTTTTGATGACGCTTAACGAAGCCGGTTATGCAGTATACCAAGTTTGCTTGAGATCGTATCTGCTTTCATGTGCGATTGATCCAATCATATATTTGTTCTGCAATGCACAATTCCGAAATTTCTGTCTCGATGTGTTTAAAAGTCAAACAAACAGGAAAGTATAATGATCAAACTTATACGAGTACACTACATCAAGCATTATTTCTAGTTAAAACAATACCATCTTGCAGGTTGTTGAAATCGTTCCATTTAAAAAGACTAATATTAATTCAATCAAATAGCAATTATTAATGCCTAGAAGTAATGTTCTTATTGTCATTGTATTGCTATTGATTTTTCTTGCGAATTATTATATGAATATCACGTCTATAACTTACTTGTCTCTTTGTGGGCAATTTATGCAGATTGAAACTGTAATATATGCGCATGCAGAATTATAGTTTTGTGTTTGCTTCATACGGTGTATGATATTCTATACGTATATGTTTGAGTAAGTAAGTGTTATGTTAAACGAATACAATTTGATCACCCCCTCTACAATTCACGTTCTCATAATTACATGCATATGAGTGAGTGTTTAAATACGCATGCTGCTCTAAGAGTATTGGTCTGTATGCTAATAATTATATTATTCTTTGGTATGTTTTGATTTATGTTTAAAAAATTATCCCGATTATGCACATGTTATTTTTTTTTCTAAAGTTTAAACTAAATGAAAGTATGTGCATTATATTTGAACATGCTTTTTTATTGTTCGTTTAAAGGGATATTTCGTGTGTCTGTTTAATCCATTCTTAATAGTATACATGTAATGTTGTTATTGATAGTATTTTGTTGTAACTGACTTAAACATTGTAAGGTCAATGTTCCAAGACCAGACACTATGATAAAAGAAGAACTCATGCTTATTGTAAAAATGTGTCTGATTTTTTTAATGTAATAACATATTCAGTGCTCAGTTTGTATTAGTTTTACAGTGTAAACAGAATACAACCAAACAACTTTTCCATACTTATCTATATTTTATGAATGAATGAAGTATGGTTAAATGCATACATATGTGTGTTGTAAGTTTGACTTACTATAAGAACGCCTTGTGTGCACAAAGAAAGAAGCAAAGATTTATAAAATATACTTTACAGGTGCCCGCTTTAGCGTTGTATGGCCGCCTATCAATACACTCCAATTACTCGACTTCCTCTTCGTTTCGAGCATGCCTAAAGCGTAATGCTCATGATTTTGTTCTTCTGATTAATGTTGAGTATAATATAACATTGGTAGCGTTGTTGTCTTTTGTAACAAAAAACTTCATTAACATTAATATGTATCATATTGAAGGAAACACAAATACACACACTGCCTCCTTTTGTACTTAGAAATATATATATAAACCTCCCAAAAACATGCAAGCATTTACGATCAAACGAATATCAAATTATATGTTTAGTTCGGTGTCATTGAGGTGATATTCGCTTTAATTGCACTCTTCTATTATTTAATTTAACACTCCTCTGTTTTCTATGTCGTGGCATCGACTTAGTAACTCGAGGCCACGACATAGGTAACTCGTGGATACGAAAACTTTAAAAAAGAGGAGTGAATGTCACCACTATACCATCGTAGTTTAGATAAAAGGAACACATTCAGTTAACTCCTTTCAATTTTAAAAGAGAACCCGGACATCAAAACAAATAATTTATTTACTTTTTGATCTTTGTTGTATCGATTTAAGTCCCATTTCTTATGAAGACCAAACAAATCTTTAAACAAGTATTTCTAACGAAATTGGGAGTGCAGCTTACTTTGATTTGAGAACTTAGCATGACTTAATCAATATATAGCTTTAATGTCTTCCTAAATATTAGACAAATCTAGTCTAGTAATACAAGTGATCGACATTTGTTATTGAATACGTTATTTCAGTTCACGTATTACAGTATTTTACTTGTTTTGCAATATAAATTGTTCTAGGGTGCCTTGTTTGTGCTTCTCTTCGATCGTATTTTTGTCATCTCTTATTTTGCGATGATTTTAACAATCGCAGTGATTAAATGTTTGTTAAAGCCACTCCTGAAATTAAAACATGTACACGTTTACAATTAAGGTACAACACACACTTGATTAAATTTTGGCACATCTGTTTCAACTATGTCTTAAATATATTAAAACACACATAGATCTACACTTATAACATATCTATCTTTTCAGCATATATATGTCTTGTAAAAATGTGGCTAGTGATATTCGTTCCTGGTTTTTCTGACCTGGTATTGAAGGCGGTGTATTATTTAATGATACAATACGTTTATTTCTAAAATAATATAACATGGTACCTGTATGCTTTTCTAAAACAATACACATAATTTTAAGACAAGTAACACAAACAATTAAATTGCACAATTTACAACAGTATACATAATTCAAATATGTGTTTCCGAATACACATACATACTATACAGATACGAGCGGACCGATTGCGTCTTTAATTTTTTTTTGAGTTAACGTTAGAACGTTACAACACGCTCGGTTGTATTGAATGCTTATTGAAACACGGTCGAATCCGTTGCCTGTGTAGAACGAGTTTTTAGTGTCTTATGAGAAGATTTAATCATTTCCCAGAAGTAAAGTGAAACATTGCTATTTGCAAACAGCATTAAACCAGAACAGCCTGAGAGTTACTCGCAGTCGGTTCAGGTTTTATGTTGTTTGCTGCTCATGAGTATCTAAGGATTGGAAATGAAACCTTTAAAACTTGAATTAAGTAAGAAAGGTCTTAAATTAAATTTAACTTTCTAAGGGGCAACAAATGCGTACAGATATGTATCTAAGTGGGACAGGGTTACATAACGCTCCTACAGTGGGTATCGAACTTGTAACGTCCCGGTCTCTTGAACACCATATCCTTTACGCAAAGGCGAAATTATAATAAGTTCAGCATGAGAATCGAGCAAAAATTTGCAGTAACGTTAAGTCTCGACAAATAACTGTTTCTTTATCACACAGGTGTGATGTGCTATTGATAGTTTGAATAGCGTCATTAAGAATTCCAGCTTGTGGCATCAACAATTTAATATTGCTATTGGTAAAAATGCAAAAATAAGCTTCATTAATATGCTTTAATCATGTTGGTACATACAAATAATGCAAAAAATGAATTAATATGTTTTAGGATGTTTTTTTTTAAATATTTTAAATAATTATTGTTCAAAAACATTGACGGTTATTTAAAGCGGGTATATACGATTTTTTATATGTGTTTAATTATAATATATTGATAAAATATGTTACAATAACATAAAATGGGAAAGAAAAATTATACATTAAAGCCGAATTTCATAAAATGCAGCAAAGACAAATTAGCGCCCCGAGCCGATTGTGACGTACATATTTTCCTACAATAACCGAAGCATTCGTCTTTGTATAAGGATCGGAGTTAGTGTTCGTGTGTCGTATGAATAGATATCGTTGCGGGAATTCAAATAAACCGTTAAACTAAGTTTAGATTCACATCGTACATGTATGGTATACATGCTGGCGAATTCGGCTGTACAGCCGTTTTCAATTTCAGAATTAAATATCTGGCTTATTTCGCATTTTTCGACACATGTTCTTCTTAACTTTTATTTTAATTTATATTGAAATATATATATAATAATTTTTTACACATTTTATATAAATTCATTAATATTTGACAAAATCGTATATACCCGCTTTAAAGGATGATGCATTTTAAATTATTTTTGATTAAATAATATCAGCAGGTACTTATGGTTCATCGCATGAAATAAAGAACCTTATCGTGTAATATAATGTAAGTACTGTGAATGTTTTTTATTTTTGTTAGTGGTCCAAAAATACAACCCATTAAATCATACGAGATTGTTTTCAATTATCAGTTGTCATATATGCACGATCTGGAACCAGATGCATTTAAAACGCCAGACAATCGGGGCTGCATATAATAAAATAAAATAAGTTTTAGGTTTTTATTTATTGAACACATGGATTAGCTATTTCGTATAAAGATATGTATTCCATGGCACAAGTGTGTGGTTGCAATAAATAACTGCCTAGACGAAGTTCAATTTGCTAATTAATTGAAGTGTTTACTTTCAATTTGATTAGTTATTATATACAATATTCAAACAGACAAATAAACGGTAACAAATGCTAAAACATACAAGTATTATTATATCAGAATACATCTCATTCTGGCTTGGTTTAACGGTCAATAAAAAACTCTAGCTTGGTCCGATACATCCACTTCATCAACCTTTATTTACACTAGGCAAGTATATTCGACCAAGCTCATGTTAACTATGCTATTGGTTAATTATACATCGCAGTAATTAAGAAAAACATTGCCACCTGCATATACCAGTATACAACGATAATATGGTTCCATGGAGTCTCATCCAGTTGTTAAAACTATTTTCATAATGTATTAATATAATTGTGGTGTGTTTTAATGGATTTGACACAGATTTCATAAATTACATTATACACGTTTGACACTAAAAATTGCTCACAGCTTTAACTACCCACTTACAATTGTGGTTTTGTTTGGTCTTCTAATCCTTAGATATTAAATGTATGTATTTCATATAATTCTTGCTCACAAATTGTGTGGGTATAGGTCTTGATGTGCTAAGGGTTTTGAAGTTGTTACATGTACACAAAAATGGTGTATGGGGTTCTCATTAAAAATATCACTTTCAAGGTCTGATGTAAAGATATCAGAAAGAGGTGTGGTACACATGGGGTCTTTTTGAGGCACAAGCTCGTGTTCCGCATACGATATTGAGACCATAATGCATTAAAAAAACTTTTTTTAAACAAAAAATGTTTTATATCAATATGTACATTCATGTAACTTGCATTTCATTATTATAACATAATGATAAGGAAATGCTGATTATTGAGAAAAATCGTGATAATCGGAAATAATTTATCCATATTCGCTTAATGTGATATTATGGGAATTTTTCACTGTTGAATTGAGCTGAAAAGAATTAACAGGTCAAACGAGTTAGTTAAATGTGGTTAATGACCAATTATTTGCAACTCATCTTGCTACCAAATGTTTATAAAACTATATTTTATTTTCGATATTTTTACGTGACCAACCCAGTACTGTAAGCCGAAATGATTCGTAAAACAAAATTGTGTCTTAGTGTCGTATGAACGAATCTGCACTTAAACTAAATTTAGCATCACATCGTACATGCATGATCAGTTGTCAATCGAAAGTACGGTTGATATTCAAATGCATTATTTTTTCTCTTTCCGGGATAATGTTTTAGTATGTTGATGTTGCATTAACAAATACAAGTGTATATGAAGTGAAAACACCAAAAATAAACAACGGTTGCGAAAGACACCTTTAAACTGTTAGATGCCCATAATATCACTTTAACGCAACATAAAATATTACAAATGCTTGTTGTGATCATTTTCGATATAATTTGTATGTGATATATGTATACCACTTCTCATTTTGACTCGATACTCCAATAAATCGTCCGGGGAAGACATAATGGACTATCGATAAACGTCGATAACAAAGTATTGTTTTCAAAATGAGGAACAAAAACCACTGAAATATAATATAGTCATGGCATGATGGAATTCGTTTTATTATCTAACAACAAATTTTTGTCGCACTCGTTCAGTCGTTTTGAAAATAGTTCTTAAAGTACTCAATAGACTAAAGAAGATTGCCAGTTTTCTATAAACAACACAGCTTGACTTCATTTTTGTGATCGAAAAGTATTGTGCTAAGATAACCCATTTCTAAGAAACAAAGATATGTTTAAGGACCCGTGTCAAGCGAAAATGAGTCTTATGTCTTATGCGACCACTGTAACTATGGTCCAGTCTGAGCATCTAGCAGTCTGGTCGGTAGATACATAATGAGACCACAAAACATTGCGTGATTTATGGCGGACAGCGCAGCTCCTGACCAGACTGCGCCAATACGCAGACAGGGCACTAGCGACGCTAGCCGAAGAGCCTTATGTTCGCATGACACGGCTCTAAAAGTATTATTTGAATGGGTTTAAAGAAAGCTGCGTGTTATTTAAATATTAAAATGCCATATATTTTGATGGGGAAAAGTCAACTCTTAAGAAAGACATTAGAGGACACATATGTGATCTCCCGTAGCATGATTTTGTTGAGAACACAAACGCGAACGTGAACATGGTAAGTTCGCAAAAAAGTAAATTACATTGGTGTTTGCATTTTTCGTGGCCGTTCTATCGGCGTACCTTTAAAAGTCGAATTTCATGTGATCTGACTGTAAGTTATATTAAATACATTGAACGACCGATCAACTGCATTACCTTCAGTGCTTTGATTTATACAATAATGTTTGTTGTTTATAATAGAAAAATTAGGGGTGCTAAATTAGCGTTAGCCATTTAATAATTAAATACTAGTTGTGTTAATAAACTATTTTGTTCCGAGGCAACAAAGCAGATATATTTGTAGTATGTGACTAAATGTTTTTTCCGTATGTTTACGTATATATTGATTCAATATATCAGGAAATATGGCTATGGATATACATACGGATTACGTAAACTTATCTATAGGGTAACTTCATGCAAATTATGTATGGTAAGAAATGATCTCAATAAATCATGTTAAAAATATATTTTTTACTTAGTATTCTGTGCGCGCTTGACACATCTTTCTTTCAATAATGTATCATAGGTTGCTTGGGAACTTTGCAAAACAAAAAGATGTAGTTTTTAATGTTCAACCGTTTCAATGGTAGCAGTGGAATATTTTATGCTGTAGGTAACGAAGGTATAAACGCTTTACATATTTATATTAATACGATTAATAAAGGACAACGGAAAAAGATCATAAATAAATTTAGTTATAAACCTATCATGTATCAACATAGTGTCAACATAGAGTTCCATAAACTTACTCGATCAAGTGTGTTTGTGCAAATATGTTGTGTAAGATATTTTAGTTTAATAGTTTAATGCACTAAATGATTTTAATAACAAATTGTTCTTCATTCAGGTGGTAACATACTCTTAATTCTGAACTTAACAATTATATTAAATAGTTAAATGTGTCTTTAAAATATCGCTTTTGTTTTGACAGTGTTCATATATTTTGTGAATTATATTAAAAACTATATTATATGTGTAAGAACAATCTACAGTCGAATGTCCTTAATTTACTTTACATTAAAGGGATCTTTTCACGGTTTGGTAAATTGACAAAATTGAAAAAGTTGTTTCAGATTCGCACATTTTCGGTTTAGTTATGATATTTGTGAGGAAACAGTATTTATTTTTACTATACATTTGCCATGGTCTAATATAGCCATTATATGCATGTTTTGACGATTTGAAAACCTAAAAATTATAAAGCGTTGCAACGCGAAACGATTGAATAATTTGGAGAGTTCTGTTGTTGTCGTTTAAGTTTGTGAAACTACGAAGATTGCTTATATAACGTATAAAACACGCACCTTATGTATGCTTGGCAGGATAGCTCAGTTGGCTAATGCGTTTTTACTTCAGGATTCCGGGGGTCAGTGGTTCGAGCCCTGCTGCGGGCTACTTTTTTTCCTTTTTTAAATTTTATTTTTGATTTTTTACTGGAGCTTTTAAAATTTAATGTTTACATTTATCAATATAAAGCATTTAATGACAAACTTTTAAGCATGCGAAAATCTGTGAAAAGACCCCTTTAAAGAAAACACATGTACCGCAACATTTACAATCTATGAAGTGTTTAAATTTATTGAAATAGACATCGAACAATTCATGTGAATTTCTGTGCTTTTAACTATTGACATACTAGTATAGTGACTTTTAATAACGTGGAGTTTACAAACCATACATCTTCATACTACTATAGTGTTTCTTATTATAAAAACATTCAAGTATTTACATATTTAAAGTTGAAAAGGCTAACAAACGCGCAATTTAAGATTATTCACTTTTATGATAATTTCAATACATGCATTTTATATTCACCTTGAATTTGTTACAATGCAAACAATCGTGAAACTGTTATCTGGATGTGACACCTTATGTTATGTAAAAACCACTCATTCTGAGAATAACTCCACTGGTTTTCAGATTGTCATATCTACCAATATTGTAGTTGACTTGTAAGAGTTCGGGTGACTTCAAACTTTAATTTACAGACTGCCATCTGTGTCGTGATACACCGCAGGTAATTAAAAATAACGAATTAAATAAGATCGCTTATATGGACTTAAAAGTGGCTGACAAAGCATAAATATTTATGTAAATATTTAACCTAAATTATCGGAAAATAAACAAGCAAATGTGTTTAAATATTATTTATCACTTCCATATGAAACAAAGGGTTTGTACAATTTATAAGAACCCCATGAAAGAGTGTTCTATCGTTCCCCGCTCTGCCATTGATTATCAGATAATAAAACAATATCAGCATTCGTACGGTTGAATGAAATAATGCATCTATCTAATACATCTGTGTAGCTTTTTACAATAATTGTGTCGGTCCTGTGGTATTTTGCGCCGCCTATCTTGAAATGCGCAACACGTTGAATTGCAATATAGCAAAAAAGCAATTAAAATCCAGACACTCTATCAGGAAATAAGTGCTTGCTAGTATCTACTACTTTTATTACAGAAACCAACCTTAACCATCAATATCATGACACAAACTCGAATAAGCGATTTAAAAGGTTAATGCAATGCAATTTCGGATTAAACCCGGTTTCAGAGAAAACCGTACCTCATTTTAAAGCGAATTTTTTGCATCGCGCAATACAAATGATTGCGTAAACCAGAGGTGACTATAACTGCGAACAACGTATGTGTTCGCCCGTCAAATCGTTTCATCCGAATAACTTAATCATATGATGTATCTCAAACAAGTACATATACTTTATAAAAAATGGTCCTTTTACAAACGACAAAATGATGTTAAAATAATTAAACACATATGATAATAATGCAACTCACAAAACATGTGCATGAACATCGGGCTTTAGTTTAACCGTTTGTGTATTTCTTTCGATTCCTCGAATGTATAATTCTGTTCGTTCTCTATACGTTTACATAATAAAAAATAAGTGAATTAGATGGGATCGCAGAATATGACTTTCAGTAAATTAAAAACATATTTATGCATGCCTATTTAATTCTCCAGAAGTCAACTGTAACTTTGTAACTTGACCTTAATAAAATTTAGTATTAAATTAAAAAATACAATAATTCGATAAATCTAAACGTATATATGATATAATTATGGAATGTTTGATACATTCGAAGAAAACTGAAAGGTTTTTGCAACATATGTTTCCATCCTAGGTCGGCTGTGTATTTAATGAATTAACATCTTAATACGGGTGTTACAAATATGTATGCCAGATATGCAAAACATACGACTTTCACTTTATATTTTAAACAGTTGATGTTTTTTCATGATTTTATTTTGAACAATAGTTTTGTTGCCAAGAAATCATCAAGCCTTGAATCCTTTTAATTGCATTCTTTTTATTAACTATTTAATGTATGTCGTTTGTATTGTATTCACCAAACTCATTGGACAAAAAGCAAAATCACGATCTATTATGCCTTTCAATATACGATTAAAAGTAGGTATTTAGATTCAACGCAATAAATATGTTAACTTCTCATCTGAGCTCATATAACCTAATTTTCAAAGAACTATCGCACGAATACGGCCATAAATATGTTCAGAAAAATATAAGACCGATCATAGACACGTATATTGTTTCGGTCCTCAACGTCTCTGTCTAGAGTAAAAGCGATCATGTGCGACATTACATGGGATCACACCTTATATATTGAACAACTTCATCTAACTTTTCTATTTGATTGCGAAAAAATAATTTTCGAATTATACTGTAATTAAGCCACATTCATGCACTCAATGCACTCAGCCTAAGTAAATATGTATGGTGTGCTTTTTTAAAATAAGAACTTGCAAATTACTTACACTGGCGAGTGGTCAGCTCTCGACAACCAAGCAAATTATGTGAGTTAACGTAGTTTAATGAACTGTTATGTAAGTTGGCACAAGGTTCCAAATTAATATAATCATGCCCTCATTAATTGAATTGTTGTATTCGTTCAATATGTGTTATCTATCTAAAACGTCACTGACTAATGGGGTTGTTTACCCTCGGGACTTCGGTTAATAAACCATTGACCGAGCACACTGCTTAACCTATAAAACTCTGCATTTAAAAGGTCGAAAACGGCCATAAAATGGACAGCCCGATTTTACTGGGCTGTACCATTGATACAAGTATAAAACTTTGCAGTGTTGGTGCGGTGCTTTAATTAAAATCTAGTAGTTTAAAAAATAGCTTTACACTTGCTGAGCCTAACGCTGTTAAAAAGCGGCGTTTTTATTGGTTAATAGAGTTTTAAAACGATGGCGCTGATTGGCCGAAATTTCTTATTAAGAATTACAAATAGGTCAATCCGTTTTAAAATAGAAATTTTCCCATGGCGGTCGACCTTGACATTGCCTTTTACAAAAAGTAAACAGTAATAATTTCTATGCAGACAATATAGAAATGAAAGAAAGAGGATAATTACATCCAAAAGAACTTTTAAAAAAATTCATGACTTTTGTATGTTATGCTTCTATAATTCTTATTAATTATTAATATTAGTATGATGTTGTTATTATATGTTTGTCGTTGTTTTTTGTTTTTTTAAGGAGAGAGAGAGAGAATAGCCCAATTTTTATAAGTAAAGATGGTGAAAACACACATACTGTTGTATGTGGCATCATCATTACTAGACCCACTGTTCAGTATATACTGCAATGGGTTTGTTGGAGTCTTTAGACTTTGTGACCTGTGGTTTTATTGTTAAAATTAACATAATAATAATTTTAATTCAATGTTTCTAGGGAGAGAAAAGATTACACAAAAGTGTGATATGTATAATATATGCAAAAATTATTAATATTTTAGTTTTTTTCCAGATCACCAAGTGGTTCAACATTGCCACTATATATCTATGTACATAACAAACCTATAGTTAGGTGAAATTTGGTGTTTGTGTTAAATGTTATGTTAGGAGCTCTTAGCGATGGTAAGATATAGAGATTTGTAAACCTTAATTAATAGGGGAAGGTAGAGCCTGTTTTAATAGCTCTCATAAGAAAAAAAAGGGGATTTGCATGTACACATGCAATTATATAGTTTCTAACAAACAATTGAGATTGGTAATGCGATATAGTTATAAATTATATTTTAAGTATTAAGATTAGCATGTATTTGTAAGTGTGGCACAATGTTGAACACTTGCAGACAGGGAATATAGCCGTGATTCTCCAACCTAAGACCCTGTCTGTATGGAACTTATAGAGGATTGGGCTATGAAAGAAGGACGTCCCCCGAGAGTGGCGTTAAGACAATATTTAAAAGAAATTTAATAGTAATATTTATATATTTACAGGTAATAACTTGCGTGTCGCCAAACGGTTACCTCTTTAGGGCCACATAAAAATCAAAGGTAAAACAATGTACTTTACAGTTAAAAATTTGACAAAACAAACAATGTTTATACATAAAAGCAGATTACTTAAAGAATGTACAATATTATATGCACTTATTGATAGGTAAAAAAACAAGTTGCCACCCTGGGGGGTTAAAAGAGGGAGTTTGGAAGTGTAGGTAGGTGTGGTGGGTTGTGGGGTTTCCAACTGGGGCAAATCATCTTGGGTTTGTGTAGGGGAGATAAGTTTGTATGGAGAAGTATTGATGGTTTTGTCCCCTAGACCAGAGGGAGTGCACGGTAAATGGAACTAAGAAAACTACACATGGTGATTAATAAAAAAAAAGAAACAGATAATACACTCAAATGTTTAATATACTGAAATATTTTAGAAATATGTGGGATTGGTAAGGACAAACTCATACAACAATGCAGGAAATAACCCACAAAAAGCTACCTTCCATAATATAGAAACTTATATATAGGGGGTGATGCAAGTTAAAAGAAAAGGTACAAGAACACCTTATATACTTACTATACAAAATTATTAAGTTTCTCAAGATTAAGATATAAATTGTACAACAGTACTTTATTTGTTATGATTGTTAATATACCGCTTATAGGGAGAGTTACAATAATCCCATAATTTGAAAATGCCCTTAAAGGATAAACTTGTATTGCAAGGTGTACATGACCCTGCACCGTACACTCCTGTCTGACATGGCTCTTCGAGTTTGAAGGAGAAGGGGGTGTCAGTGGGGAAGGGAGGGGTGCAATGCAGCCAACATACCTAGGTTACTGGTCAGCCTCGTCCTTTCTTTTAAATAAAAACTGCCATAAAATATGTATATATTAAGAAACTGAATAATGTAACTGGTGGACTAACGTCATACTCTCATAAAAAAAGTATTAAAATAAAGAAGACCAGGTCAATACCATTGGCCTGATTTAGAAAGGGCGGGGTAGAACAATAAACCCATTAACAACTAAAATTAAAGTTGTGTAAAAGAGACACAAATCCAACACAATTACTAGATTGTGTCAGTTTTGTGCAAAGATTACACAGTGTAAAGGAAAACAGTCACAAGACTGGATAATTGGTTGGGCGTTGGCTGCTCTCCCTCCCCCAATGACCTAGATTTTGTCAGTTATCTGACATTCCAGAAGGTATTTCGCGAGGGCAGAGAAGACCGGGCCCCTAGCTGCTCCCTTGGGGTCTAGCACGTTGGAAAGGTTTAAAACTAGTCCATGGGAGTGCAATGCAGCTTCGAGGTGGTCCCTCTGCGCCTTATGGTTAGGACAGTGCAGAAGCATGTGGAGCGCAGTGGGGGTTCCTGGCACCTAGGACTTGCGGGGTCTATACCGAGGACATACTTTCCCGCGCCACCGGGTAATAGGGTGGTTCCCATCCTCAGGCGCGTGATGGCTCTGTCAAGCACAATGCTTGCTGAGTATCTGTCAGGCGGCCTGGGGGTTTTCGCGGGTCTGGTAAAAGTATGTCGACGGGAAGACAAATTGTCGGTCCGGAGATTCCACTCACCCACTACAAATTTCTTTGTCAGGGAGTAGATCTCAGTAGGTGCCAGGGGTTTCCCAGCATCTACGGCCCCCCTCAAGTGGCCGTCCTTGGCCCCCCTGTCGGCCTGCTCATTCCCACTGATGTTAAAATGTGCTGGACACCATACTAATGTGACCTTTAAAGATTTATCTCGGCACTGTTGATGAAGTTCCAAAATGCTAGCTAAAATATCAAGCATAGATCTGCTATTTCTGGTTTTTATAGACTCAACAGATGACATTGATTCTGATAAAGTAGTAGTTTTAGTAGTTTTATTTACCAATATCCAGCACAGAGAGTTTTTAATTGCCAAAAGTTCTGCTGTAAAAATAGAGAGACTGTTGCTGAGCCTGTGCGTTTTGGTAATATTTTTTGAATGAATTACAAAAGAGTTGGCTACCAAACCAGAGTTAGGGCATTTGGAGCCGTCAGTGTAGTTTTTTAGATGCTCAGCATACATATTATCTATATGGGAGAGAGCTTCTGACTTGATGAGTTGTGGCAAGTCAGTTTTCGTTATTTTATTAGAGAGTGATAGGTCAACATCAATGGGTCCAAGCGTCCAAGGAGGGGGGTCTTGGAGGGCCTCAGGTCTGCTACAGGTACCTTGTCGAGGCCGGCATCCTCAACCAGGGTCCTAATACTCGCACCAAAAGGTAGGGCGACATGCTTACGCTTAAGTATTTTCCCCTTGATGAAGGTGCCAGTCCCGACAAGTTTGTTAACGGGGTTTGAACCATGCCGAGACTTAGCCCTGGCCCAGAAGTTAAGGGACTGTTGTTTTCTACGCAAGTCAAGAGGCAGCACACCGGCCTCCTCCCCAAGCAGTGCACCCGGTGTACAGTTTAGGGCTCTCAGAGCTATCCTTAGGGCCTTGTGTTGAATGGCATCAACCATTTTTAGGGCGTTTGGCTTTGCACATGCATAGATATGGTCTCCATAATCTAGCTTTGGACGTATAAGGGTCTTGTAGAGAGTTAAGAGGCTATTTTTATCTGATCCGAAACCTATGCCTCTTAACATTCTCATTAAATTAAGATCCCTTTCGCACCTTTCTGCCAAATATTTGAAGTGGTGAGTAAAATTTAACTGTTTATCTAGGTACATACCTAGAAATTTCAACGTATTAAACGTATTCTGATATCCTTGTATATATACGGTGCCCATCGAACACGTCACATACTACCATAGTTGCCATAAGGATTGATTGCACCAATCAAGCGTTCGCAATCCTAAACGACTGTTGTACTATGCTAAAAGCTACTGCTATCTTGATTTTAATGCGACACTTTATACGAGCGCGTATAATACACATACATAATTACGCACATATCGTTGGCTTTGTATATATATATATGAGCCGTGTCGCGACAAAAGCTGTATTCGTTACATCAGTTATGACGTTGGTAAATTCGCTGTAAAGTGACGTCAACATTTTTTTTAATTTGCGCGATTTCGTCATCACTGAAACATGTGAATCTGTGTTACTGTTTTGGACAGTTTTGTATTTGTGAAACATCTTTTATATGAAATGATGTGATATGGATAATGAAATAGAAGTAAGTAATATATTTTATTGTTATAAGCTATTTTTGCAAAAATGGTTTGATCTAAATATTTAATAGAATATAGCGAACTAGACGTGTTTACAAATTAACCACCATGTTAAACGTTGTAAAGATATTCAGTGAATGAAAATTTTATATTTACGGTAGATGAACTTATCAGACTACAAGTTTGTAATTTTTATTTGTACATGATGAGTTTACCCCAACCTTTAAAGGCAACCATGGGGTTACACGTAACAAGGCGTACACAATTTGTGTTGTCCAATAACCCGACCGATTCTAATTTGTTGTGCCGATCCTAAAGGCTAAACAGCTTTTCTAATTCAGAGCAAAAATAGTATTTGTTAGTAGATCCATTTGTTATCGATGTTTATTATAAACCCGACCATAAACCCGACCATATTCTCTAAATTATTATTTATCCAACTTCTATATAGATTTAAATAGATTTATATGCAGGAAATGATATTGCATAGAAGTTTGGAAGATTTTTGTCACTTATCTTTGTTTCGGTAGGAAAAAGCTTGTATATCGCACATATAGATCTACATTGTCTCCTTTTATTCAATCACTGAGTGCAAAAACAAATCTCTGTAATTTCGCGTATAGAAACACGTTTCGATTATTTTATGTTTTAATAATTGGCATATTTACGTTTCCAGGAAATGGACAATTTATTGTCCGACAACTTTGGACGAACTCCATCGGTAAGGTATTTACCCACATATGATAAGTGGTTGAAAATGTTCAAACCACTGAGTACAATTGCTAATATTTTTTTCAGTATAACGGTTTTATAATGCTGTTTAACGAAAAGTGTAAACTTCCTAAAGTTACAAAGCAAAAGAAAAAAAAAACTCGGACATAACCATGCACATTGTCTTTAATTTTAGTTACCAATCCTAATGAATATTATTCGCAAATGCAACATAATTGTTTGTCCTATCAAAACGTATTAAAATGTTTTCCAAAATAGATCTAGTATTTATTTTTATTTTCATACACTATCAGTACTTCCGCACGACGACGGAAGAGCCAGGTGTGGTCAAAATGCGCACGGGAGTCGGATGTCCAGAGGTCAAGGTTACTGTGATTATGGATTGCGACCATATTCCATACCAACAATCGCAGATTGTAGAGGCCAAAGGACACAGCCGAAACAGACAGGAGTACTTGTACAAAGATGTCAGGCCATTTCTCAGCGATGCAAACAAGGTTGCTACTTGCCCTTGCCCAGAAACATAACTATAGTTATGTTGTTGCATCTATGGCATCTACGGCTAAATATTACACACATTATATTGTAAATATTTACAGTGGAATGACAAATAACCTCAAACTTATTCTTTAGCACTTGTTGGTTATCCTTTAATGTCTGTTTGAATACATTAGTTTATTTATTACACATTTATATAACAATTTTTCATATCAAATGAAATATTTGTGTTCACTTCTGCGTGTTTCTATAGAATTCATGTCAAACGAAGAATTCTACATACAATATAGGGTGCATGATAAATAAATTGTGGACACGCTAAGAATAATTATAAAAAAAATAAATAAGTGTGAAAAGTAGATATTATTAATGATTTCTCGACTCTTAATTTTTAGGAAAAGCTCTTTTGGGAAATGTAATTCTAACATTTCAACACAATAAAATTATGTTTATTATTGTTATTGGATATTGTTGTTTTATTATTGATGGTGTAATTGATAGTGTTTCTTTTGAACATGATGTGTGTTTTCCTAAGAAAAACTAAATGATATGTTGTGAAAATATGAGAGATTTTTTTAGAAAAAATGATTTAAACTGTATGGTTTAATGGTCGATGCAAATATAAGTGGACTTTGTTGCTAAGCAACGCATGTTTGATAAGATTACAGTTTAATGTTAATCACAACTATCACAACTATTTGTAGAACACATAGATGCCTGATAATATATATTTAACAAAATTAATGTGTTCTAAAATTTCATTGCATGTCTTGTTTATAAGTGTGGATTTTGATGTAATATACATCTGAATGCGGTTTACTTGAAAACGTTGTTAACGTTGTAAACGTCAAAACACTTCTGCAGTTCTGTTACTAAAATAAAAGATTCTCAGTAAGTAATGGGGCTATATCTTTAAATTTGGTATCATAATAACAAGCACAGAACGATCTTTATCAATCTATAGAACCCCAAAAATGTGAAATTTTGTCACAAATACAGGTTTGTTGACGACATGGCTCATATATATAAATTTATTTATTTATTTATTTATATATATTTATATATATATATATATATATATATATATATATATATATATATATATATATATATATATATATATATATATATATATATATATATACAAATTGCTATTTATTATATGCATTTTATGCTGTCTATCAATGTTGCTGACCGAAACACACTGTCTTTTACTTTACAGCCGAAATGTTTCAAAGTTTTTAGTCTCTTAATTCACAATGCTTTCCTAATCACATGTTCTTGGCGTGCAGCGATATTAAGCGTCTGACTGAGAAGTACATCGCAATGGCTCGAGTCAAAGTGTGTAGTAATGGACTTCTCTTTGTGCAGGCGTACGTCTCGTAAGTGTTCTATCATGCGTTCTCGGATTTGCTTGTTCGTCTCCCCAACATAACCAACGAACTTGCACCTGGTGCATACTGTACCGTATACCACGATCCTCGTGCGACAAGTAACATTGTGGCACGTGCTGTAAGTTATTTTACGGTCGGTGTCTTGAATGTCACTTGTTAGTTTGTTACAGTACGTGCAGCTTGTCACACATGTGTGCGTGATGAAAGAAGCCTTGCTTGTCTTGTTGTGTACCAGGGTATCACAGAGGTTCTATCCCTACGGTATGCTACCAAAGGCGGTTTACTGAAAACCTCGCGCATCCTGTCCGATCTGTATAGCACATTTAAATGCATGTGTACATTGTTGTGTTAGGAAGAAGACTGGAAAACGTGACCACCAGAGGAACTCTGTCCTTTGACATTTGTTTCTTTGATGTTTCCAGAAAATCTGTGCTCGACAGTGTATGTATTTTCTGCAACAGGCCTTCAACGAATTTTCCGCTTTACACGCGTTTTTTTAACTGCAATTTTAGGTCATTTCTATGCTTCTTGTAATCTTCTTCCTGTTCACATATTCTTCGTATTCGCAATCCGAGCCCATATGCTAACGATCTTTTATTGCTAAGAGGTGGCACGCGTTTTTACGTATGTAGAGTTGTCTATCCGTGGGTTTAAATTACAGATTTGTGTAGATATGACCATTCCGCATCGGTACGGTTGTATCCAGGAAAACGATACTATGCGGACTATATTGAAGGTCGACTTTAATATTCTCGTGTATGATATTCGCATGTATGGTGAAAGCCTTAATCTCACGTGTGGTAACTTACCATATTCCAAAACCGTCGTCTAAAAACCTCTTGTAAAATGCCGGTACTTTAATGGCTGTCATGGGTTCTTCGTCCCACTTCCGCATATAGCTACAAGCGAAATTAGTCCCCAGTCTTGAGCCAATCGCCACTACGACTGAACCAGTTTAATAATTTCCTCTCTCTGGAGATCCAATATAAAGCGTAAATAATCAGTTTAAAAAAACTGAGCATGGCCATTAGAATAAACGATATACTAGTAATACGTTAAAAGTAATATCAATCGTTTTGGATGATTTTAATGAAATGAGTTTTTGGTAGTGACATTTATTGAAATTGTAAACACAGAAGGAACAATATTGTCTAAAACAAGCCACATTGTTGAAATGTTGTGAAAGAAGTGCTCTTCAGTTTATGCCGTTTGTGGAATGCATTATTTTGACGTCATAATGGGCTGCTAGTTCCATGTTTGAAGCTCATTTTAGACATCAGACAATTATGACATACGCGGTTTATTGCGAGCTGTTATGAGAAGACCGGGAATAGAAAAGGCGATGATGTATTTGAATTATATTTTGTAAGTGCAATCGCACAACATGAGTAGTTATCGGAGCGATGATCGCGTTTTCATAGATTATGTTTCTCTAACTATCTAAGCAAGTTACATATGATGAACATATCAATTTCTTCCACCAGGAACCTGTTAACGCGGCGTCATCTATGGATTGGTAAACATTAGATCATTCATGGTGGATATTTACAGTATGACTGATGTTTATTCTAATATGCTTCATGACAATTCCAACATGTTTGGTGTCTATTCGTTTATACTGGATGATTGTTGCAGTATGCCTGGAGACTATCCGATTTGGTTCATTTGTCCTGATTATTGATTAAATAACACATAAGTTCATTTTTATAAATGTGTACATTTGAATTCAAACACACTTGATGAAACTGAACTCTGAAACCAGTCATAATCGGTTTTGCCACACAGAGTTATTAACAACTGTAGTTAGTTCAAGGCAGTACGCAGAATGCAACTAAGCCGAATGCAAGTTATGGAATTATGACATCAGACGGAGCACGTGGATTTTCTGTTTGTTAAATCAATTACTTTTCGGAAATAAAGAGGTAAACATCCAAACCATCTGACTACTTTAATCTACGGAATAAGTTCCCCTTATCTTCATATAATCTTCATTAAACTACGTACGTGTATGGGTCTGTTAAGATCAGAAAGGCCTACTAGGTACACAATAAATTAATTGTCGTGAATGTGTTTGATATTGAAATAGTGAAACATGAACGTTACAAGTACTCGTGTCGATTAAACCGAGTCTACCCATCGCTGATAAAACAATAGTCTTCTACCAATAAAACATCAATCAATTTGGAAACATTTAAGTTTAACAAATACACGTTATATAAACAGGTCCGATAGAGTTGGTCGGGCGTGCTCTGCTACCAAGCTAGCGAAGCCTGAACGCTGGGCGTATTCTCGTGCAGAGCGGGTCATCGGCGGCTTTAGCCGGGAATATCTTATGATAAAAATGGTGTCGCCGGCCTAGTCTGACTACCGAAATCGCGAGGCCTGATTGCCGGGCTTATGGGGACTCTTTGTCTCGGACTGGGCAGATGATGCCGGAGGACCTTGTCTCAGCGTTGGTTTCCGCAGGCCCACTTTCGGTCGAGAATCTATCGGTGGGTGCGGTTTCATTGTATCGGCAAAGGTTGCCAGTCCCAATCACCGGGTACAAACCCTTTAAGGACGGTACCCATGGAGGCAAAAGCATACTTATATAATGGGGGAAAACCTGTGTTTACCGAGAATAGTTGACGGTCGCGGGGCGTTTGCTAGAGCGCAGAGACATCGGGCGCTTGTGCAGCGCGAGACAAGCAAAGGCCCTCCTTGCGGGGGTGACCAGTCTGTGGAACCACTTTGGAAAAGCATAAGGTTCTGTCGCCGAAGCGGTTCGCAGTGTTGCTGGCCGCATACACACCCGGAAAGCGGGAAAAAAACACAGGCCCACTCTCGGTGGTGAGAACGGGATTATATCTTGTCGGTCTTGAGAGGCTTAGTCGTAAACGGCTTTCATGCCATCAATACAGTGAGCCTTGACTTGTCCTGCCACCTCGGCGCTGTCTTTCAACCTCAGCCGGGCGGCGATCAGTCGGACAAGGGAGATTGCGCAGAGGCTGCGGAGAAACGACCGTCTCTCTTATATCGCAGATCTCCCATGGGTGGGTGAGTCAGTCGGCCTGGCTCACGTGCAAACACACAGTCGCATGACAGGCGAGTCGCAAGATAGTTAATATATATTTATATTTAAGTTTAATTCTACCAGATGCAGCAGCAGTAGCAGAAGTAGTTTAAACCTATTAATTTTAACTCGATTGCATCCAAAGCCTCAGGCTCGTAGAAACGCTCTTGAGTTCGTTTCCTGAACCTGTAACCACTACTTGGTGTCTTTGGCAAGATCTAGAGAACGCTCCCCCGAGTGGGGATCGAACCAGTGACCTCCCGATCGATAGGCGGGCACCATATTAATTACGCCACGGCGAACTTTACTAGTAGAAGAAGTAGCAGTAGCAGTAGAAGTAGTAGTAGTAGTAGAAGTAGTAGTAGAAGAAGTAGTAGTAGTAGTAGAAGTAGTAGCAGTAGTTGTAGTAGTAGTAGTAGTAGTAGTAGCAGTAGTAGTAGTAGTAGTAGTAGTAGTAGTAGTAGTAGTAGTATTGGTAGTAGTAGTAATAGTAGAAGTAGTAGTAGTAGTAGTAGTAGTAGACGTTGTAGTAGTAGTAGTAGTAGTAGTAGTAGTAGTAGTAGTAGTAGTAGTAGCAGCAGTAGTAGTAGTAGTAGTAGTAGTAGTAGTAGTAGTAGTAGTAGTAGTAGTAGTAGTAGAAGTAGTAGTAGAAGTAGTAGTAGTAGTAGTAGTAGTAGTAGTAGTAGAAGTAGAAGTAGTAGTAGTAGTTGTAGTAGTAGTAGTAGTAGTAGTAGTAGTAGTAGTAGTAGAAGTAGTAGTATAAGTAGTAAAAGTAGTAGTAGTATTAGTAGTAGTAGTAGTAGTAGTAGTAGTAGTAGTAGTGGTAGTGGTAGTGGTGGTGTTGGTAGTGGTTGTGATGGTGGTCGTGGCGGTGGCGGCAGTGGCGGCGGTGGTGGAAGTGGTGGTAGTAATAGTGGAAGTAGTTGTAGTAGAAATAGCAGCAGCAGCAGAATAAGCGACAGGAGCAGCAGTAGAAGTTGTAGTAGTACTTATAATTGTCCCCTACCGGTTTCACACGAGGGGACCTATGGTTTGCGCTCTGTGTGTCTGTCCGTCTGTCTGTGATTCTGTCTTTCAAACTTTTCTGGATCCTTCGATAACTTTAAAAGTTCTTAATATGTTTTCATGAAACTTGAAACATGGATAGATGGCAATATGGACATTATGCACGTCATTTCATTTTGTTCCTACGTCAAAAATTCTGGTTGCTATAGCAACAAAAATACTAGCAATGCTGCTGAAAATGGGTGGTTTTCTGGATCCTGCGATATCTTTAAAAGTTCTTCATATTTATTCATGAAACTTGCAACATGGAAAGATGGCAATATGGGCATTATGCACGTCATTTCATTTTGTTTCTACGTCAAAAATTGTGTTGCTATGGCAACCAAAAAAAATATTCTGAAAATGGTGGAATTTCTGACAATGGTGGAGCTGGTAGGGGACCATATTGCTTGACAATAGTCTTGTTTAAATTAGTATTTTTATTGTTCGTTTAACTATAATTAATCTGATTATTACGGTTTATATATATCATTGAATTAGTGATCTTTTTATTTCTTTAATAAGGTGAATATATAATTATTTTATTAATTATTGATGCAATTATTTTAATATATAATTTGAATACGTTATGCAAAATACTGATCCATGCAATATCAACTACTTTTAAAAGCCTAACGAGACAGAAAGTGTTTCAGGATTAAGAAATCCGAGCATATAAAATAATTATGCTATTCAACACATACACTTCGTTAAAGTCTTATAAACTCCTCGAAGTATTTACACTGCTACATCGAGTGCGCAAGGTTACCTAGGACGACCGATTAGTAGAACGTGGTATGTTAATGCTCATGAATCAAACGGAACCCTGATAGTTTAGAATTGGTAGGTAATTATTAAGAACATAAATGCATTAACTTCATACGCGCACTCAGCGTGGCACTAATTGCTGATGTCGCCAACTGTCCGCATTAATTTAGAGAGTTCGACGCTGGATCTTGAGTGGGCAGAATTATTACAAACGTGTATTTATTATTGTGAAGCATGTTAACAGTTTTTGCAGTAATAAAGCATGTCGGCAAACGTCAGAATGAATTTAGCGAGACGCATGTTTGAAAACAAATGTAGGCTTTGCAATAATTGCAAAGATCCAAATTACATTCGTTTTGATATGCACTTTATGTTATCGTTTCGTTGCAAGCGAACACAACAGCCAATCGTTTAAGAGTTGTATTTAAAAGTCGTAATATTGAGTACTGAAGCAGAGTTATCGCAATTAGAGCAATCAAACGTATCATACATTGTGCATCAACAGAGCTGGCTATATACACATTCTAAATTGATAAATACGTGTTTGAAATGACACAAACATTCACTACATGACCGTTTATTTATGTATTAGTAAGTTATTCAGAAGCATTATACTTTTCAGTGATATTATGGGCATTTTTCACTGTTGAATTGAGCTGAATAGAATAAACAGTACAAAAGGGTTAGTTAAAATGTGGTTACTGACTAATTATCTGCACTTCATCTTGCTACCAGTTGCTTATGCCCATAATATCACTTTAAACGATTGACACGTTGTAAACTACATAGTTACATTGCATAAACATTGTTTAAAAAAAGCGTTCTAATAACAAGAGCTAAGTGTTGTCGTAATAGATTTTGCAACAAATGTACGATTAATTTCTATTTTATTGAGGTCAATGTTGAAAACCTTTTTACGAACGGATCCACCATTAGATTTATTCCTGTATTTGTCATGAACAAACAACCATTTTTTATTAGCTCTGCCAAAGCACGAAACGGATGCTATAGAATTTGACGACCATAAGAGTGTCTTTAGGCCAGTGTTACTTAAATGTTGTCACCTATATAAAAATAGACATGTTCGACCCATATATTAAATTAAATTCAAAAAGAGTCATGTCAAGTAATATGTTCATTATATACTAAATACTTGTTATGTGATATTTAAAATAATAGGATAGCGATAACATGCTGAATTAAGAAATTCATTTAATTTAGGGGATCCTTGTACGTTAACTAGTCTATGTCTTCAGACCAACTCTAGAGAACGGTTAAACGTATATTCAATTATACATGACACACGAATGCATATCTTGAAAAGTAACACACTCGAGTATCGATAAGCAAACATCAGTAATTGATATATTAAAAAAAAACTCACAAGACCTTAAACATTCATTAGAAGTACAACAGTAGTTAATTTAAGGTACATACTTTTACAATTATAATTATCTTTTATAAATTCTTTGCTTAAAAAATAATCAAACATCGGTATGCGTATTGTTGCATAACAACGTTTTACTTGTTAATGTTTCCTGTTGATGATCCAACGGAACATTTGTGCAGAAATGACGGGTTTTAATATAAATAAGTGTGTTTCACAATGTTTATGCACCATGGAAATATGAGTAAAAGCACATACATTTATTTCGACATTTTCTCCAATTAAACATTAAGATGAGAATTATGCGCATTTTGTTCAAATTAATAAACGTCGCACATTTATCATTTTATATAAAATGTGTAATAAACTTATTAAACATGTTTTTTAATATAAAGGCAAATAAACGTTAAGTAGAACATGTGTCGAAAAATGCGAAATAAGCCAGATTTTTAATTCTGAAATCAAAAATATATGTACAGTCGAATTCGCCAGCATATCAATCTTTCATGTACGATGTGGATCTACATTTAGTTTAAAGCGAGTTTATACGATTTTTTTATATGTGTTAAATTGTAATATATTGATAAAATATGTTACAATAACACAAAATAGGCAAGAACAATTATACATTGAAGACGAATTTCATAAAATGCAGCAAAGTCAACTTAGCGGCCCGCGCCGATTGTGACGAAGATATTTCGTACATATTTTCTTACAATAACCAAAGCATTCGTCTTTTTATTTAGTTTTCGTGTGTCGTATGAATAGATATCGTTGCAGGAATTTAAAATAAGCCTTTAATTGTAATTTCTTATTTAAGAGTAATTTCTAGAAAATATTAATGTATGCCTTACTATACATGTGAATAAACATTGTATATGAAACGATTATTAAACTCTCCATAAAGTCAAAATCAATATTTTCAACTAGTATTTCCTTAGTAATTATTAGTATTATATATATAAATATAAATATATATATAAATATATATATATATATATATATATATATATATATATATATATATATATATATATATATATATATATATATATATATATATATATATATATATATATATATATATATATATATTGCCAATACACGTTTTCCTGACAATCCAATGTTCAAGCTTTTGTTAAATACAATTTTAACTACCGTAATAGCATGTTGTCAAGTAGGAGGTCATCGATTCGCGCCACAACTACACTATATGGCAAAGCTACAAGGGCAATGAATTCCTTATTTGACTAACGAAGTATATGAAAGGCTTGATGAATGTTGCGTTCAAGTTGGTTGTGTAATATGCCTTAATAATTGCGAAGTATGGGGATTTTTTATTTAAATGGTTCACATATTGCTCTGTAAAAGACTGTTCTGATGGTGGTCGATTTTTCGCACACATTGATACCTCACATTTGTAAAATAAATAACACTTCATCAGAATAAACAAGGTTATAGTATCCAAAATACTTTCATTAATATGACAATATGTGAAAGTGGGACACATAAAATCTATTTGTTGGTAATTGAAAGTTCGCTATATTAACACAAAAACAAGATTTACAGATGAAGGGTCATTTCTGGGGATCTGTATATACCTGAGCGGAGAGCTAGTTGATTCATCAACCGCATTACTACTCTTCAAAGGACTCACATCCTTGTTTGAAGGGTCTATGTATCAAGATGTTATTGACAATAAAATTCGTCAAAATATAATCGCACACATACGCCTATTGTCAATGGAAGAGGACAATTACAACGAGCGAGGCATGGTATAGGGGAGTCAACGATAAAATAATTCATCCGTGACGGTCGGACGCTTTGGCAAGTGGGAAAGGTAGCCTGGAAAATGCAAAGTGCGCGATTGCGCTCCTAAATATTCATACGAGCGATAATGTTTTGTAAATTAATTTTATGTTTTCCTTGTGTAAGAACCCACCTAAAAATAGGTGTCCAAATTAATAATAAAAAAAAGAAGAAAACTTCGTAATAAAACTTCACATGACACAAACATACAATACAATATAACGTTACATATTTTAAAGCAGTCAAAAAATATAAGAAGACATATTCTAAGCAGAACTCAGTGCAATGCGATAATTCAATTATATTATACTTGATATACAAATTGTTACATTTAATGTCAAGGGTTTAGGGACTAAGAATAAGCGTGATGAAGTATTAAGCTGGCTAAATTAAAAGGCATTCTCTGTTCTTTTATTACAAGAAATTCACTATAATGCTCAGAATGATAATACAAATTGGGGAGGTTCTTGGATAGGGCAATATTTTTTAAGTGGCGGTAGCTCCAATAGCAATGGCGTAGGAATTCTTATTAATAAATCATGTAATTGTGACATTATTGAATATAAAGAAATCAAAGTTGGAAGAATGCAACTTATAAAACTGCATATATCAGATAGCAACGTAATTTTTATTATTCTATATGCACCAAATAATGATGACGTCAATTTCTATAACACATTAGAGAATACTATTAAAGACTACGAAGACGAAACATTAATAATTGGAGGTGACTTTAATGCCGTTTTAAACTATAGCTTCGACAAATTAAATAGAAGGGACACTTCTAACCATAAAACATCAAATAAAATAAATAATATCATAGTAAATTACGATCTCAGTGATATATTCAGAACAAAAAATCCAACTGCAAAGGTTTATAAATGGCATTCCAACACTCACCCACCAATTTTTTGTAGACTGAATTATTTCTTAATCTCAAACAACATCTTAAATGCCGTGTCGGACTGTCAAATACACCCAGGTTATCGCTCCGATCATTCTATTGTTAAAATGATATTAAATACCAACAAGCAAGAAAGAGGTCCCGGGTATTTTAAATTAAACAATTCTTTATTACTAGACACTGAATATCAGTCAAAAATTAAAAATGAAATAAACTAAGTTGTTGAGTTTAATCAAGAAGCTAACCCGAACACCTTATGGGAATTAATTAAAGGAAGAATAAGGGATGAAACCATCAAATATTCAAGCCATAAAAATAAAATTAAAAATAAACAAGAAAATGAGCTACTTCAACATATTATAAACATTGAAAATAAGTTAATATCAAATTCAAACGATAATTTACTTTTAGAACAATTAAATAATGTTAAACAATTATTACATGAATTTAATAATACTAGAATAAAAGGTTTTATGTTAAGGAGTAAAGCTGAATGGATTGAGGGAGCCGAAAAAAAAATATTTCGCTAATTTGGAAAAATATCATTCTGAAAAGAAAACAATTAAACAAATAAAAATTGACGAAAACAAAATAGAAGAAAATCCTGAGAAAATAATACACCATATAAAAGATTTTTATCAAAAATTGTATAAAAAAGATAATAATATCGAGGAGAGCAGCCATTCGATATTGTTTAACAACAATGCAAATAGAATAAATAATCCGGATAATATAGAGCATCTTACAGAATACGAATGTGCAGAAGCCTTAAAAGATATGAAAAACAACAAAAGTCCGGGTTCCGATGGTATAACTGCGGATTTCTATAAAATATTTTGGAGAGATATAAAGAAATACCTAGTAAATTCACTAAATTATTCTTATGATAATGGCAACTTAACAGAAATTCAAAAACAAAGTATCATAACTTTACTTCCAAAAGGAGACAAAGATCTATTAACTTTAAATAATTGGAGACCAATATCACTACTTAACTGTGATTACAAAATAGCATCAAAAGCAATTGCAAATAGATTTAAAAAACACCTACCAACCATTATAGGCACAGAGCAAACTGGCTTTGTGAAAGGAAGGTATATAGGAGAAAATGTAAGATGCCTGTCTGAAGCTATTGAAAAAGTGATTTTTTACAATGAAAATGGGCTAATTTGTTTCTCAGATTTTAATAAGGCATTCGACAGTCTGGATCATGCTTTCATGAGGAATAGCTTAGCTAAATTTGGTTTTAACTCCGCAATTATTAATTGGATTAATTTGTTTTACAAAGACGCTAAGTCATGCATAACAAACAATGGTCATTTTTCTGAATACTTTAGCATACAAAAAGGTGTTAGACAAGGCTGCCCGCTGTCTCCTTACATATTTATAATTTGTATAGAATTATTGACAAATAAAATAAATACAAATGAAAATATCTCCGGTATAAGAGTGAAAAATACAGAAATCAAACAAACGCTCTTCGCAGATGACGCATGCTTCCTTCTGGATGGATCCAGAATATCATTTGAGACCCTTATTGAAACCCTTGACAATTTTTCACAAATATCAGGCCTAAGATTAAATAAAAATAAAAGCACTGTTCTGCGCATAGAACGAATGAAATTTTAAAACATTATTTTCTGTAAAAAACACAATTTTTCTTGGACATCGGAAAGTGCAAAAACGTTAGGTATAACTTTTTTGAATAACACGGACGAAATGACCGAGTATAACATTAAACCAAAGATTAAAGAGTTTAAAAATTGTCTCGCAAAATGGCAAAAATGGAAACTAAGTTTAATGGGGAAAATTACAGTTTTAAAAACATTCGCCTTTCCGAAACTTATATATCCTTTAACAGTTTTAAAAAATCCAGACAATGAAATTATAAAAGACATAAAGAACTCAATGTTTTCATTTTTGTGGGATTATAATAAAGATAAAATCGCGAGAAACAAAATTGTTCAAAACTACAAAAATGGAGGACTCAAAATGATTGATCTCGAAAATTTTATAGACGCGCTAAAATCAAGCTGGGTGAAAAGGATGTTATATCAAACAACAACAAAATGGGCAAAAATTTACAGTGACATGCTAGAAAATAATGGCAATCTCTTTATCTTTAAATGCAACCTAAAATCATCAAATATAGACTCTTTGGAATTGAAATCTAAATTTCTAACTGAATGCTTAAAAGGATGGTGCCGCGCGAACTATATAGAAAAACAGACAATCATAGGGAAAGAAATACTCTGGAACAATTCAAATATATTCCTATTGAATAAAACATTGTTTTACAAAACATGGTTCGATCGAGGTATTACACAAATAGAACATATCTTTAACTACAGGAACAAACATTTTCATAACTTCACAGAAATTCAAGAAATATATGATTTGCCCCGTTCTGATTTTTTAAAATACCACACGCTAGTTGGTTGTATACCAAAATGCTGGAAAGAAACAATTAACAATGAAGAAAGGTCATACGTGCCACCTTGTTACCTAATTAATAGAATCACCCCGACAACAAAAATATACAAATTTATAAACGAACTGTTAATAGAGAATACACATATAAAAAACAACAAACAAGAACACAAATGGGAAATGCTTTTTAATAAACAGTTACATTGGGAATCAATATTTACAAATCATATTCAAATCACAATAGATTCCTCCTTAAGAACGTTCCAGTATAAATATATGATTAACATTGTTCCCAACAACGAAAATCTGTTTAAATATGGCTTTGTAGAATCTAGTCTCTGTGATTTATGTTCAATGTCTGTTGAAACTAATATGCATTTGTTTTGGAATTGTCCTAATGTTCATATTTTTTGGAACAACATTGAGATATATATAAAATCACAACTTAGCATTTGTACTGATTTCAAATTGTCTTATGAATATATATCACTTTGTAATACTTTTATCAACAATAGGAACTGCTCAAACTGTGTCAATTTTATTGTATTACTAGGAAAATATTTTATATTTAAATGCAAATATCAACGATGTCCACCAATTTTTCGAAGATTTTTGGAATATTTTAAATACAAAATAAAAATCGAAGAGATTATCGCAAGCTGGAAGGGTAAAACTGAAAAATATACTCACAAATGGAATAATTTTGTGATTTAATTCTGTTTTCTTAAATTTCTGGGAAAAAAGAATTTAAATATGTTAATATATCTACTTAATATGCTTTTCTACTTGTATACGTTTGTGTCCTTCATTATTCAAAATATAACACCTTTTTTCATTTTCATGTATTCCATATGTATATATATATATATATATATATATATATATATATATATATATATATATATATATATATATATATATATATATATATATATATATATATGTATACTCTTCCCTGTGTAAAATAATGGTATGTGCATATATTATGTAGTGAATAAAGTACTAAAAACGGAAAAAAAAGAAAAAAAAAAGAACCCACCTAAAATAATTAAATTGAAATAAAACTAAAATTAACTCGCGTTTCAACATTTGAACGTGAAAAATATGGAACCGCACCTACCCCACGTGCTCAAGCGTCTCATCGTCACGAATGCATGATTTTATCGTAAGTTTGCATTTAATGTAGTCAAATAATCGAATGCAAAATGTTAAATCAACATCTTTACTCATAACTGAGATATTAAAGTTTGAAAAGTGATGCGTTAAAAAAGTCCCCAAGTGTACATATATGAATTGTGTATGTTTTATATATATGCAACCGCCGCTGGCCGCATAGCTAATACACGTTTAGCTGTGATGTGTGTCTTGTGGAATCGAAATGAATAATATAAAAGTTTTAAGTTTTGCCGCATAATTGTCTGATATAGTTTCATGAAAGTTATTTCTTAAGATATATGATGCCCTGACACTATACCTTATGGGTCATTATTGATTCATTTTGTGTTTTGATTCTTCATTTCGAGTTGTCTTTTAGGCGGAAATTCTAGCCTTGGAGATTACCGGAAGCATAACGATTATAAATATGTAATATTACAATCATATACTTTTTTTCTGGTGGAGGTCAATTAAGCATTTTGTTGTCATCTATCGCGTTTTGCTAGCCTGTGTTAGCGTGGCAGTAAAGCTTTCTTTTTTCGGTGTATGTTGTTTTTAGTGTTCTAGTGTTAGTTAGTACCTGGCCTATCTATTTATGGCTTTGATTATATTGCGGCATTGCTAAAATTGTACTGTTTGTTGCACCGATAATTTATTTGGTCGATTGCGCTGGCCTAAGCGATTTAGCGTGCAATGATATATAATTCGGAACCAGCCGGGGTTTTCGTTGAAATAGGAGTTGCATTAATAAATGACAGCACATAAAGTGATCCTCAGTTGAAGTGCTAGTCTTTAGCTGCGCTTTTATTATACTCTAGTACAAGTCTTGTGTAAATTATATTCCGCAATTTGGCCATAAAATTCAATTTATCGTTTTGCATACATGTAGTTTCTTTCATTTATGATGTTTTTGAAGTATTTATTCAGTTGTTGCTTTCTTTTTATTCATAAAAATGCGTTTCATAAGTGAATATTGCTAAATGTATCAGGTATCAGTTTGATAAGAATGCTTCTGTTACTGAACGTGCATGATATAATCAAACATTAAAAGATGGTTGCGTATTGTAATCGTAATACTTAAACTGGATAAATGAATTGAATTTTGGTAATGATTGGGGTACTGAGCTGCTTCCTGAAATAACATCAAGGTAACGGAGTAATTTGTTTACAACGGTGCTCATACAAAGCAGGATTGTTGGTGCGTAAAACCACGTATGAACTTAACTAAAGTATTAAAGAATGAGTTTTTAAAATTGTTTATAACAAGGAAAGAAATAACGCGCCTTTCAAGGGTAAAATGGATATGCAAAACCTTGAAGGTGAAAGTAATCTTTGCATCATGTTTTCCAATTGAGCTTCATTCACATATTTACGTACAAAAACACGTAATTATGTAAAGAAATCAGACTATTTGTATTTTTGCATGCATTATCTGAAGAAGACGCGCATTTGAAGGGCTTTTGTCGAACTTAAATAGTGATCATAATATTGGATGTTTTCCCAACACACTTCAAGTCAATAATCATTTTAATGAAAAGTGAACTGACATCGTAATGATGTTTTGCAAGACGACACTGCTTGCTAAGCCCTTTTGTTTCCACAAAACTTAACATAAAGTGGGTCTTTATGTTCAATATACTTTTGCTTAATAAGATTGTGCAAGTAAAAAACGAGGGCATTTTAGCACACCCGTGGTAATAAGCTTTCCATAAATGCTAATTATCACAATTTGTGTTGTTTTTCCTTATCATCCCTCGTACTTTCTTTATGTGATCGTGTTAAAAAATAATAATTCCTCTGATGCATTTTTTGTTTAACTGAATAGTTGTATGGTGACTGTAATATTAAATTGTTTAATCGTCGTCGTGGAGAACTGTCGATACAATCAATTAAACACCAAAAATACGATAAATATAATGCGGTGTACATTAAACGGATCTGCGTTTTATATTGCTGAACATAACATATGTGAAAGTCCCACAACAAAATGTGTGTATGACAGCCAGATTTGCTTATATCATTTGATTTGCGATTTAGTACTGCTGAAGTGGATGAAAACCATTATCGATATGTTAATCCATTTTTGATCCCATCTGCGTGGCGTCAAATGTTCAATCAAATCATTGAACTTTATAAACCGTTGTGAACTTAAAATATAGTTTAAACTCTAATATCAGGTACATAAACTTTGATTGATTTGTATTGCTTTGTGTGTGGCTTGTTAATGGAATACAATTATATAATGCATGACATTATAGACGCACACTTAACAGCTGTTTACATGGATGAAAACCATTATAAATATGTTAACCCATTTTTGATCCCATCTGCATGGTGTCAAATGTTCAATCAAAGCATTGAAGTTTATTAAACGTTTTGCACTAATTGTTTGATATTGCTTTTTGTGCGGCTTGTTTATGGATTAAAAGAATATGAGGCATGTTATAATAGACTCATAAGCAACAGCTTACGCAAAAAACATTTTGGGAGCACAAGAGCGTGTTTGTTTCAATTGACCAATAACGATATCCTGAACAATTGCCAAAAGCGCCACGACACAAAGTTAATGAACAAGTTGATGTGTAGTCGCTTATTTAACATACCTTGCAACTCAAAGTGCACCCATTTACTTCGAGAACAATGAATCAATTAAAAGTCATTAGAGATAAAAACATGACGCCAACATGTTATTATTTTCTACAAGTTGCACATAAATTGTAGGCGGAATACATTGAACGGATTCTGCACTTTATATTGGTTAGCAAAACATAGTTTAATAGAAATTCATTCTAGAAAAAATGTGTTAATGACAGCTTGAAACAATTATATATCATTTGATCACCGATTTACGTCTGCGTAAGTGGATGAAACAATTATCAAAATGTAAACACATTTTTAATTTCATCTTCGTGATTTTAAATGTTTAATGAAAGCATACAACGTCATTTCTCGTTTTGCACAAGAATATAGAGAATCAATTTCAAAAACAAGTTCATTAATATTGATTGAGGGGTATTACCGTCTGTTTAGACTGTTTTTAGAATAAAACAATATGACGCATGTAATACATTGAGATATTTTTTTAATAAAACAGTAGCCAGATTAAGTTTGCAAATCCAGATTATTTGCAAACTGATTTTTTTTATTTATTGAACAATTGTAATGAAATTTTGCATATTTGTAGGAGGCAATGAGTACATACATGTAATTGAAAAAAAAGAATTAAAATGTTTTTGATGATAAAGTTGTCATCTCCCGTGGGATCCCAACGGGTTTTTGTCTCCCCTGTTAAGAATTGCAAATCTCCCACGGGAGATTTTTCCAGACGGAGAATTTTACCTATATTTTACAAAAAATGTAATGTAATTTAAATATTATGTTTTCTGTTTCAATTTTTACAAATACACGTGTTTAGGTTATAATTGTAAGAAATATGTGCTATAATAAGAAAATAAAGTGGGACCCGTCAAACCCCATTTAAAATAAACCCCAATGGAGTTTGACGGGAGCCTCCCGTCTAACTCCAATTTATAAAGAACACCCATGGATTTTTAACCGTCGAAGGGAGGGGGATCAGACTTCAATAAACAGTTTATACCCATTGCAATAAATTCCATTGTATAAAGAGTAAAAGACACCAAACTTTATTAAATAATTGATGTTTTCTTTTTAATGTGTCAAAATCAATTTATATTATTGAATTTCTTAACACAGTAAGTTACGTTAAATAAAATGTCTTTTTGTAAGAGATTAGACCCACATATTGATATTTCTGGAAAGATGAATTTAAACGTTCCATAATTTTGAAAGACTCCTTGTATAAATAATAAAGTGACTTATCTCGAAAATATATTACATTTACCTTTTGATAATCTAAACGTTGCTTTTATCCATTACTGTGATGATAAATACAATCCAGAAGGAGAAAAACATTGGAAACATATTTATTGTCATTCGGAATTATATTTCTTTTGTTGTTTATTGCCGTGTAACAGTTTCTGAGTTTTTTTCCTAGAAATTTAGCTTGCAACTATTTTCGGTGCAATGTCGTACCTTAGTGTACCGGTTACATTCCACAAGTTTTTTTTACACAAAATGCCTGAATAGGGCAGTGTGTTAGGTTCATTGTTTTGTTACTGTAGTTGTTTGTTTTTAATCTTTAACAACACCGTGCACTGGTAGCGTTATAAGCAGACACACGAGGGAGTCTTCTTGAAACATACTGTACTGGCTACAGTACATAACAATATAACCATTACAAGCAGTTTCAATTATGGGACACAACACCAATATAATCGATGATGTTTAAATACATTTGAGTTATATTTGCAGTTTCATTTATTAACTGTTTTGTTTTCTGAGAAGGATATGATATCCCAGACGTTAGTTCATGTGCTGTCTTTTTCCCTCTAAACAAACAGACATTTTACATCAAGGACTTTGATCACTTTTGATTATTGTGTATACAATACAAAATACCACACACAACTGAAATATATTTGACATAACCCATATAAGCAGCATGATTTCCTTTCTAAATGTAATAAAAACTTAATATTCAATCATGAACTTGTAATTTCAAGAAAACAGGACACCAAGAAAAAAGGTGAAACCAACAAAGGCGTAGAATTGTGAAATATGCAAGCCAGAGTTCTCGACTTATGTTTGTTGAACGCTGCACGTCTATAGACCACAACCTACCTTTGTTCGAAGTTTGATGTCAATGGGCCTTATTGTAATTACGTTATTACCCGGACAATAAAAAAGCGAGATCAATATAGTAATGCAGGGGCTATAGCTGTAGTTCTTGTGCACTGAACTTCTCATCAGCGAGATCTATCCATATATGAAGTTTCATGTGAATAGGTGTTATAGTTAAAGACTTATACTCCTGACAAAGTACTGGAAGCTGCCCGACCCCAGGCATGACATAGGTAATCCCTTAATATGCCCTGTATTTGACAGACATATAAAAAGACAAATGGAAAGGAGGAAAAAACAACACAGCAGTAATTATTTTTTTTAGAGACGTAGATAACAGAGATAGGCAGCTCGCCAAATATCGGCAAACTCTCGCACGTCCAGTTGTTTTGGCGAGACAAGTTTAAACGCGCAACTGTTTGACGGTTGCAACGGTAGTAAACACGCTTATCAACATTTCTAAAACACGCTTTCGCATTCCAGTGTTTGTGATTTGCCATTATAAATTTGAGATACATCAACTGACAAACCACATTTCAACACCCATATGGCCATTAAACTAGAAGACAAAATTGGCAGTTCTGTATGAAATATTACACAACATTAGTAAATGTTATCAATTTGACATCTTTCTTGGGTGTTTTTTATGGATATTAGGGACAGTTACAAAAAAGGAGAAATCCATCTCTGTGTGCACTTAAATTGAATCCAGATACTGAGATATGCTCAGTTGTTCATTGTTTAAAAAATCAATAATTATGAACCATTATCATATTATTCTTAAAATTACTTTACTGTAATTTACATTCACAGGTTGAATGTGAGCTTTAATTCCATTAAAATACTAGCCATAACACTTGTAAACTGTAATTTCCCATAATCTCCCTCCGTTTCTTGTCAGCCTGAGTCCATTTCTGTGTAAAAAAATATGTTTTTATTCATTTTTGTATAATTTTAATCATCTTGAGATATAATTATTTATAAAAAATCAAGTTTATCGCATTCTTTCAGTTATGATTGCCATTTGCTCTTATTCATGCACCTGTCAATAAGGATAAAAAAGTATGTAGTACATTTCTTCTGTTAGATAGTAATTTCACTAAGCAAATGTGAGCAAAATACAATAAAATTCGCACTTTGAAGAAAAGTTATGATAATTCAAGCACCATTTGTATAGCTTTAATCACTCAAAATAGGAAGGTTAATTTTGAAAGTAAAGATGGCTGATAGCAAGTATGTGAAAAATGGGGTAAATCTTGTATAATTTGATTTTTTCAAGGAACATCATTATAAAATAAAACATGCATGTCCCCCATATGGGTTGTCAGTTGTAATGGCAGCCATTGTGTGAATACGTTTTTGTCACTGTGACCTTGACCTTTGACCTAGTGACCTGAAAATGTATAGGGGTCATCTGCGAGTCATGATCAAGGTACCTTTGAAGTTTAATGATCATAGGCGTAAGCGTTCTTGGGTTATCATCCGGAAACTGTTTTACTATTTCGAGTCGATGTGACATTGACTTTTGACCTAGTGACCTCAAAATCTATAGGGATCATCTGCCAGTCATGAGCTATGTACCTATGAAGTTTCATGATCCTAGGCCTAAACGTTTTTGAGTTATCATCCGGAAACCATCTGGTGGACGGACGGACCGACCTACCCGACCTACCGTCCTTGTGACCAACATGTGCAAAACAATATACCCCGTCTTCTTTGAAGGGAGGCATAACTATTTAATAGAAAGAACGACAATATCTTTTGGAGAGATAAATGTACCTAATTTATAAGCAAAGGGCCTGTGCGAAAATTCCCGGGCTTTTTTAAATATTAAGAATTTTAATTGTTTAACTCTTCATAGTTGTAGCGACTTAAACTTCAAATATAAACTTTGGCTTACAGAATCACCTGCAAAAGGGGGTAAATACAATCTGTTGTAATTTTCGTATGCAAAGGAATATCAAAATGAAACTGTTTGACTAAATAATTTACAATAATAACTTTAAAAAAGTTATGATATGATGCAATGCACCCTTTTGTAGCTTTAGTCATTCAAAATATATTAAGCTTTAATGTCCCTAGCAATTGTTGTGGGGGGGGGGGGTAAAAAACACCTGGACATTAAACCCAGGGGGGGGGGTAACTTCCTATATACGGGTATATAGGGGTGTGCCAATTTTATGGGGTGTGTTTTTCGACTAAAATTAAAGATAAGGGGTATGGTTTTGAGCATCTAAGTATAGATATGGGTATTGAAATCAGAAATTTGCTTGTATATAAATGCATAACGATTTGAAAGTATCAGTATCAAAATGGGTATGATAAATGTCATTCTTGTATAAATAAATGGGTAAATGTACAAATATTTGTTTTGTACTTTTTCAATCACTTTTTGACTCTAAAATTATAACTCCTTAGTAAACTCCTAACAAAAATATAATACTTGAATAAAAAGTAAGAATTTGTAGAAAAAAATAATAATAGAAGATTGCCAGTAATATTACAAACAAATAAAACTATGCATCTAAACCTGATAATATTGTCTTTGTGAAATTAATCTGCAGATTTATTAGCCAATCATTCTCAATAATTAAAACAAATACAACTGATAGATTTACCATGCCAACACATTGTTTAAAACAATTATTATAATGCTTGTTTTCCTAAATAAAAAAACAAATTATTTCGTATTCATTTAAAATTAATTAAAAAAACCTTAAATCTCAAGATAGTATGACCTGGAGATAATAAGATATTTGTGTGGAGTGTGTCCCTCAGCTTATCAGTTACTGTGTTACTGATTATAATCTAATAAACCGTGGGTGACTGTGCTCTCTAGGGGTCTAAGGTGACAAAATAAGATAAGACTGGATGCATGTATTTAAGAGGGCATAAGGGATTATTGGGATTTTTTTATATTAATAAATGACATTAGATAAAAATGGAAACTAACAAACTAACAGCTCATAGACTATGGGCATTCAATAGTGGTGATATTATATTGTAAGTAAAAAAAACAACTGCATAAATTTATCAAAAAGAAACTTAACACATACAATTGTCTATGTGGTATTTGAAAAATCTTTTCTTGCTGAAATTGTGCTGTACACACCATCACCGCATTTGGTTACGTAATATCCCATATTTCTACGAATTCACTGATGGTATTGACAAAACTTACATGTAACTGTAACAATAATAAATAATAATAATAATTATAATGCAAAAAAGTTTCCGCCGTATTTTCATTTACATGTAATTGATCGCCTGATAATAAAGGCCAATTTGGTGCAGTCACACCAGCAACCAGTATTCGATTTCCATTCTGGGACCAGGGTCCATGTAAATTGTTTCGGTGGTGACAATACAATAAAAGTGGGTTTAAATTAGGTACTCTGGTTGACCCACATGGCACAAGACCATGTCAACTTTAAACTAGAAATGGCGCGGCAGAGGCCGACGCGTATTCCCACGCCGAATGTTTGACCCAGGGGCGCCCCAGGGTTGGTAATGGGGCCATGCATAGTTGAGATTGACCGCATTGTCATAAGAGAAGATCAGTATCAATTAGAAGTGAATCGGTGTATAAATGTAAAAGTTAAGTAAAAGGGTGGGTGTGGCCTATGTGGGCGGGGCGCCCCAGGGTTGGTAATGGGGTCATACATAGTTGAGATTGACCGTATTGACATAAGAGATGTTCAGTATCAATTTGAAGTAAATCGGTGTAGAAATGAAGAAATTATAGTAAAAGGCAATTTTGGGTGGGCGTGGCCTATTGGCGGGGCGCCCCAGGGTTGGTAATGGCGCCATGCATAGTTGAGATTGACTGTATTGTCATAAAAGAGGTTCAGTATCAATTTAAAGTGAATCGGTGTAGAAGTGAAGAAATTATAGTAAAAGGCAATTTTGGGTGGACGTGGCCTATGTTGGCGGGGCGCCCCAGGGTTGGTAATGGGGCCATGCATAGTTGAGATTGACCGTATTGTCATAAGAGAGGTTCAGTATCAATTTGAAGTAAATCGGTGCAGAAATGAAGACGTTAATGTAATATAACATAAAAAATGAGTGAAAATCTCTGACCCGGCCCGCCCCAACCCCCATAACTTTTGACCCAGGGGTCAGATCAAAATTCCAAATAATGCAGGGTTCCAACATATGCTCATAGCTACAATGTGTGTAAGTTTCAAGGTTATATTGGCCAGGACAGACGGACGGACAGACAGACGGACAGCGGAGATAACCACAATATCCCCACGCTTTTCAAAAAGCGTGGGGATAAATATGTTTTTCAGTGAGTCAGAGATTATTGCATAGAATTAAGCTCTTAATATTGAAAACTCTTCCCACATTTTGAGTCTTAACTGCAGGAGCTCCAGGTTAACACATTGTCATAAGCATGATAATACATATTCATCATCACACACACACACACACACACGGCTCTATGATAGGTGCCCCCCCCCCGGAGGACTGCCCCCTCAAAGATTTCTCACTGAGCGGAGAACTGCCCCCTCACTGTTTTTTAATGGGCGGAAAACTGCCCCCTCACTGTTTTTTAGTGGGTGGAGAACTGCCCTCCTGCTGAAAAATAGGGGGCGGAGAAGTGCCCTGTCAGAATTGAAGACCCGGAGAAGTGCCCCCTAAATAAAGAAATTGCGTGGCGAGTAAAGTCGATATATAGATCGAGTATTACAATGACAAAAACGCCAATATTTTTCTTGCTAATAAGGTTAGAAAATGAGCGAAATTTATGCAATTAATAAAAGGTATAAAACAGCAGATAATACCTGCATCGGCATGGACGTCGCCATATTGATAATCACGTGATTTATTTAACGCTTGTTGTAAAATGTTAATTGAACCCATAACTATTTCAGAATACATTTAGGTAGATTTTTTGCTGGTGTATGTGTACTTAGTTGCAGGCCGCGCTAGACTTTTACATACAACTGAGGTTGGAGTACCTGTCGGGTTCGGTTCGGCATATATGAGCGAGTAGTTGGCGTTCTCGTAACAGCTACCTTCATGAGACAAGGTGCACATATTTCACTCAAATAAATTATCGACAAGTGATGAATAAGACTATATAAGCATCAAAGGTATTGGTTTACCTTTCAAACATGTTTGATTACAGGCAAAACTACCAAAGGATCATATTCAAAAGTAGTTTATTTCTAAAAATAAGGTTGAGTGTCGTTACTTAAAGCCAAACAATATCGCCGTGGCATTGCGGATATGGTGTCCGCCTAGCGACCGGGAAGTCACGGGTTAGATTCCCACTGTGGGAGCGTTTTTTAGCATTTAAACATATTTTAATAGAAATTCATTCTAGACACAATGTGTTAATGACAGCTTGAAACAACTTTATATCAGTTGATCACCGATTTAGGTCTGTTTGAGTGGATGAAACGGTATTGATATTACTGCCAGACAAACGGACTAAAGAGAGTTCCAAATAAGCCTTAGGGTTTGATGCAATAGAGCTAAAATAAATAGGTATACACTAACTCCTAACAAAATTAGGCAGTATAAATGCGTACGGCAAACTGACATTGGAAAACATTGACAAACGGCAATATTATTGCAAAAAATAGAAGAAGTCAACATTTATTTGTTTAACCACCACCTGATCCTTAAGGTCATTTAGTAGCGAAAGCGGAATACATGAAAAGCCATGAAGCATTTTGATACGAGTTGATTGCACTCAAATACTATTCATTAATGGAACATACGCAACAAACCATAATGCTTATACAAATGGTTGCAGACATAATCTCTCCATTCTATTCTTTCACCTACGCATGTAACGCATGATAAAACGGAGGCTTAATCGAAAACCACACATCAGATAAAGATAATTTGAGTACACACACGTTGGATAATGTGTATATATGAATACAGGTGCAGACGGACAGACCATGACAATGCTCGAGACCCCCACCTCACTTCGTTGTGTTGGGCTAAAATACATTTACACTTACCCCGGTAAACAGGATTACACCGATATCTGCTAAAAGCAACAGTACGTACAAATAGGATTTAATGGGTCTATCTGATGCATCTCGGTCAATACTGGATCACTACATCGGGATAGTTTAGGCTCTTTAAAAATACATTACAATATCAATAGAGAGATTATAAAGACGTGCGACATTAACCGGTGATATTGCGATGTTACAGGGCAGTGCAATTGGGTTCAAACTCTGACATCTGATTACACTTGTATGCTGAGTTCTATTCACTATTTCCCGACGAGATGTTATTGTGTTATCTAAAAATGAACAATATATGTCTAAAACCCTATTTTTTACGTTAACTTGTCTTTATTATTTCTAACATGGTAAGCCCTGCTTTGTTCGTAGCAGTATCACAACCATTTAATGGCATGCGTGTTTGGCGTCTTTCGCAAATGTGAGATAATATGTCTTTGAAGGAATCCATATCGTGGTTTATTGAAATTGTAGGTCGTATTTATCTACTCGTGTTACATATGTTAAACTAAACAATAATTAAGGACGGAAGCATTCATATGGTTTTAATACGATGTTAAAAATCATCACAAAAAGATTCAACTTATACAAGACATTTAACAGATTGTTGGGTAAATAATTATGAAGTTGTTAGGCACGTCATTTGTCAAAAAAAAGACAAAATAAGGTTTGTGTTCAAGAAAAAAATAGTATGCTGATTTAATTTCGAAACGGATATGTTTTTATTGATTTACGTTAAATAAAATTATAAATAAATAATAATAAATAGTGCCAGTTACGCGGTCTTGGTAGTTTTCAAACTATTCTTACGCGGTCAATATAAAAAAACGGGTCGGTTTACAACCCCGCGTCCTAGGCACCTTAAATCGCTGTGTAGGGGGGTACGGGAGGTAATGCAATAAAATTTCACAATTAGGTCTAAAATCGATAATCTCAATCACGTCTTAAATTAAAATTGTAGATGCCGCGCAATTAATTTCGCTATAAATGACCTTGTATAAGACGTTAAATAAATGACGTATATATATAATAATAATATATTATGTACCCCTATATACCTTAATTCGTGTTTATATCGGAATAATAAAAGGTATGGAGATACATGTATTTAAAGTGGGAACCCCATATCCTATTTCTAAATCAGAGACCCCGTAATTGGCCATATAAATTTTGAGGTCACAATTGCTCGTAGACAAGCAAAATAAGGACATTTTCTACCTGGATTCGTGCGATATTATTTTATTTTTGTTTTGTAAAATCGTATAATGGTCGTCTACTGAGTTTCTTTAAATAATGCAGATTTTTTTTACACTTGCCATGGTCAATGAGTCACATTATTAATATAGTCTCAATAAAAAAACAATATTTTTCTTTTTGAATGCGATTGTCAGTGCATTTATATTGTGAGTGTAAACTTACAACTAACTATCTTTACCACTTTAGATTGTTATCTTTCTTATATATTTGGTATGCATAGTATAGTGATCCTCTACAAATATTGCTCAAATCAAAATTCTTGGTTTGAAAGTAACCATTACACAGGTGAGCGATGTAGAGTCATCGTGACACTATTTCAAAGTAATTTGGTCACTTACATACAATAAAATATAAGCGGAAATTAGAAAAAAAAAAAAATGTCTTGATAATGTTTCTTAAGTTTGCTTATATTGCATCATTATAAATGCAATATCATCGTCACGCAATCAACTGACAACACCCAGTGAATCTATATCACACCTAAATAAGTAATTATATATAAATAAACTTAGCGATTTAATTGAATAGCTTAAAAAAGTGACGTTTTCCGCTTTAAAGGGGCCTTTTCACAAATTGTGGCATGTTTTGAAGTTTGTCATTCAATGCTTTATCTTGATAAATGTAAACATTGAATCTACAAAGCTTCAGTAAAAATCAAAAATAAAATTACAAAAAAAAAGAAAAAAAGTAAACCTCAACAAGGCTCGAACCACTGATCCCTAAAGTCCTGGAGTAAAAGTCTCCGACCTAGACTACTCGGCCATCCCTCAAGATACAATGACAAGTGTATTTTAAACTCTTTATAAGTAATCCGTGTAGTTCCACAAAATATAGTGACAACAACAAAACTTTGCAAATTATTAATTCGTTTCGCGTTGCAACGCTTTATAATTTTCAGGTTTTTAAATCGTCAAAAGATGCATATAATGGCTTTTTGAAAGCATGGTAAATGAACAGTATTACTGTTTCCTCACAAATATCATAACTTAAACGAAAATTTGCGAATCTGAAACTTTTTTTTTCAATTGTGTCAATTCACCCAAACGTGAAAAGGCCCCTTTAATATACGTTTTTGTTAAAGAAGTTTTTTTCTTTACAAAGGCACTATATGTGGGAAGTGTCTTATCTGAGTAAAGAGTGCTGAATACCAAGGCTAGCCTAGAATAATAAAAGACGCGCATAGCGCCTTTATATATGTAATCACGTTCATCCGTAAAGAATACGATATCGAGTGTCAATTTATAGAAGGAACTGAGCTTGCGATACTAAATGCAGAAATGAAAATACAACTACATGGGCAGGAGATACTTTGTGTTACCTTCCACAAACTACTCTTAAACCATTTTTTTAAGTGCCAATATTGTATTTCCTAAACCACAAAGATACGCATGCATATGTACCATGAATGCTTAATAAAATAAATTGACAAGACCGGTATTTTCGTTGCACAGTCAATGCAATACTGATGACAATCTCAATCAATGACAGCGTGTTGTTTCTATATTGTGTACGTGATTTGATATGGTTCTTCTTAGCCGATTCTAGCGTCGTTTAAGCGCTCTCTCCTGCGAATGGCTGTTAATAGTATTGTAAACATGGGTTTTGTGGTAAGGTTTTTGTTCTTACGGCATGCATATTTGGATAACTCAGACAAAATGCTTTTTTGTCCGGATTCAATTAAACTCAAATTAAATTAAATCAATTACACTATTGCTTTCTTGTCGGTCTTTTTACAAATCACAATTTGTAACGAAATGAGGACATATCTGAATGTTCAGTTTAAATGTAATCAAAGAATCTTGAATTGCACGCACGAATAGTTCAAATCAATAAGAATAAACAAGCTTCATGCACCTTCAACGTACGCCACAACTATATTGATAAAACGGCTTCTAGCAATGCTTAAATGTGCAATCAGAAGAACATGCACGCACTTGTTGTATAATATATAAGGTCCAATTAATTATATTCAGATTTCACTTCTTACGAATTGTTATCATAAAGTGTGTTAATTCATTAACATACTATTGGTTTATAAACAAAAACAAAAAACGACTGAGATCGTATATACTCGCTTCAAAGGCAAGTCGACGTTGTCTTATTCAATACAGACCAATTAATCAAACACATCATTAGCAATACACTAAACCGATGAAATGAAAATGCAATTTAATTCAGTTTTTATACAGATCATGCGTTGTTGCTTCATGCAAATTATTCATAGCATGCAAGATCTACGCTTTAACTATTCAAATGATGTAAATCAATGTCCGCATAGACTATTTGCTTCGGTCTTAAAAAAAGTCGACACAATAGAAGTGTCATAATTTCCCATTAATCATATTCTCAATATCGTCACGTCCTTACACAATGTTTCTACTTTCTGGTGGGAATTATCGGCGTAAACCGAAAGATTGCTGATTTTAAATATAAAAACACCATATATCAAAAGTGTCCTACAATCAGCTCGCGCCTTAGAAAGTTGACACCTTCATCTCCTGTGGGACTTTCAACCGGTGCGAAAATGTATTAATAACAATTCTCCCAGATTGTTTTCATTTTCTTTTTTGTCAAATGCGCAGTTTAATCGATAGGATTGGGAAGCAACTGAGATAATTAACATCGTTATGAGAACCTAGGTTCTCATGAAACCTAGTTTTTTGGGATAATGCGTCGAACCGCTTGCCATAATTAACCTCCAGTTGTCTCCCATTGCTTGGTACACGCTGGCGGCATATGTGTAAAATGATAAGAAATAGGCGTGAAACCGTGAATGTTACTCCCCAAGAACATTTTTTAACAATGTTCAGACAATGCTCAGTAATATTCTACGAAACTTGTAGGAAAGTTCTTGAGGAATGAAATAAGTAAAGTAATCGGTCGACATTGGTCTGAACACGTTAATAAAAAATTAAACTGTTTATGAAATACATCTTTAATTGTAAATATTATTCAGAGACTAAAAATTGAAACAAGTTCAGATCAATCGTTACATAATACATTGTTACAGCATTAAATGAGTTTCAGATATTCAGTTCCCTTGTTCGGGCCCCAACCTGCGCCCTTTATAATATGTGTCCCGTATTCCAAACGAGCAAGTTTACGCGTAATTCTGAAAACCTAGGTTCTCTGAAAACCTAGGTTCTCAGAGAACCTATGGTTCCCAAATGAATACCACGGATATGGCAAGCAGGTCGACGCATAATCCCAAGAAACTAGGTTTTTCATGAGAACCTAGGTTTTCATGAGAACCTAGGTTTTCAAATGAGAACCTAGGTTCTCATGAAAAACCTAGTTTCTTGGGATTATGCGTCGAACCGCTTGCCATAGTGTTGACATCAAACTTGCTTCAAATATTTGCTAAAACAAACTTAAGGAAAGTCCAAAAGCGAAACATGTACATCGTATTATGAATAGACTGAATGGTATTAACACAATTTTATAGATGAATACACACAATGTGAATCAAACACATCATTTGCATTAAATAAATAAGTTGAACGTGTTCATTCACTAAAATGCATATGTTAATTGGTTTAATTGGTTTAGTTTTATCATGCAGTAGTTCGAAATGGTCAAATAAAAAATATGAACCATTGACAGTGTTGACTCATGGAACTTGATACATAATTGCAGACACGTAAAACACAACAGCTGGAGATTCATATTCAATCCCCTGTCAATAAATGGGATAGATTACTCTATTCCACTATGTGGATGACATAATGGCGCTGTTGGTAAAAATAAATAGCCTTTAAACTGGCTACATTGCCTTTTAATGCGTATTTTGCTCGGTATATGCCCACTGTGTTCAAGGCATATTATAATGATACATTATCTGTCCAATTTTAATACGCATGTGTTCTGGTAGCAGGAATGTTTATACAAATTTACCACCATTAGCACAAAAGATGCAATTTTTCAAATAACCTTTCTTCTTTTTAACCATGAAACGTCTTACAATGAATGTGGTAAATGGAAGTATGAATGGTTTTGCATATATAAATATACTTTCAACTTAAATAACAAATACACGACGACACCAATCTAACACAATACAAAGATGATCAACAGTTTCGCGTATTTCGGACCACATACTCACAAATACTAGGACAATGAGGTGGTGCGTTCTTTAAAAAAAAACACTTTTAATTGCAATGAAACAACTGTTTTTGAAATAACTTACGTTTAGGAAAAAATAATAATTTCAGGCCGAATTATTATGAATTAAACAACGGGCAATTTACTCAAATGCTTTCTAAATAACCAGGAATCAGTAAGGGTGAAAAACACCTCAGTCCATAATTCATTGTACTACCAGCTTTTTGTTATACATGGTAATTATGATAAATTATCAAATAGTGACCTCGCCGACACGTTGTAGACAAACACTACAATTCATGTTATATCGTGCTCTGAAAAATGTCAAGTTTGTTATCATGTATTGTTTTTGTAGTAAATATCGAGTCTTAAATCATTCATATTTGAGCTATTTACTTTAGAACTGACATTTTGTTTGACTGTTTAATGTTGAATCACCGACGTCCAGAGGTGTATATGTTATTCGTATATGGCAAGAACACAAAAACAAAACATATTAAAACAGAAACACCATCAACATAAGTGTCATTCAAAACCAGTGAAGATTGTTAATACATTCAGTGGAGTAATTATCTATCAATGATACAATAAAACACACATCGTCACAAAATACAACACACTTATGTACTTTTCGACTCCATTGAATGGTTTAACTGATGACGAATCATACACTGTTTCCATTGAATCATATGCAATTAAACAGAAAAACGTAGAATTGCTAACGGAACTAAATAGTTTTAAGACTGATATGATTTTCTTCCGAGGGACCACTACCAACGTTGAGATGTTAAAACTCAACGTTTCCTTTGTCCATATCAGACTGAACACGTCAATAAATGAAAAAAAAGGGAAAAGTTTTTGCGTGTTAATGTATAACGAAATCATGGCCATACTATGAACGATTATTTAGGAACTAACGTTAAGGTCAAATATATATGTATTTGTTGTATGTATCTAATTTAGCATATTACGTTCGTTAGTGTTTGGTTTCAAAACACTAACGCACACCATGCCAAAAGATGTACAAGAAACATATTGTATAGAGAAATTATTGTATAGTATAAAACACTATCTATGGTCTTGTACGATACATTTACAACTCAAATTGATTATTTGTTTCTCATTTATTGCCATATATTGAACAAGTACTATGCATGTACTATAAACAGCAGTTACTTTAAGTACGTTACAAACCACACAGTTGTATGCTGACAATTAGCACCTTTCGGAAAATAGAAAACGAGTTATTGAATGATTTATAATTGGTTTTGTTCTGTTTCGATTAATGAAACAAAATAATTGTTTCATCAAATTCCTATGAGAATATAGTATGATATGTATCGTCTTCATTAAATCAAATACTAATATATCATGTTGCGATGTTTATTGAATTCCACAGAAATATATATTTGAGGAAAATAGGAATAGAAAAAAAGATTTGTTCTTATGTGTTTAAAGCGAGACTATAGAATGGTGTCAAATATTTATTAATTTCTATAAAATGTGTAAAAAACTTATAAAACATATATTCAATATAAAAATGCGAAATAAGCCAGATATTTATTTCTGAAAATGAAAAAGACTGTACAGTCGAATTCGCCAGCATGTAAATCATGCATGTACGATATGAATCTAAATTTAGTTTAACGGTTCATTTTAAATTCCAGCAACGATATCTATTTATACGACACACGAACACTAACAGACGAATGCTTTGGTTATTGTAGGGAAATATGTACGAAATATTTTCGTCACTGTCGGCTCGGGGCGTTAATTTGTCTTCGCTGCATTTTATGAAATTCTTCTTCAATGTATAGTTTTTCTTGCCTATTTTGTGTTATTGTAACATATTTTATCAATATATTACAATTAAACACATATAAAAAATCGTATAATCTCACTTTGCGCTTATTCGTTGCATTGTGTGCTTAATATGTTCCAAGGTTAAATGATCCTTTATATGTATATAATTGGTATATCATCAACATATTCAGTTTATATTATATGCATTTTTACTGATTGTCTAGTTCAAGCGAGAGACAGCAATAGCCAATAATAGCCTCACTAGACGGAGCAGGAAACATTGAGACAAGGCTAATCTTATATTTTGAAACAAATAGATTGGTTGTCTGCCATGTCATACCGTTTGTTGTTGTTTTTTTCTAATACGTCAATTTACCTGAATATGTGTAATTTTAAATTAAGCGCTTTATGTTTATACGAGAAGACAAATTAATGAAAGGAACACATGCGCATGTAGGAGCGGCCTGGTAAAACACATCTATATACCGGAATTGTATACTGCTAGTGTTTATCTTGTGATTTGTTTTTTCCTTCTGTAAACGATAAATCTTTCATGTACAATACGAAACATAATGTGCTTGTTATTTTTTCTGTAATGGCGGTAACACGAAAACAAGATTATTTTAACACTCACAGAGAAGACAAGCCCATTGCATTGAAATTTTGGTTTTGTGTGTGTTTTTTGCAGTTTGTGAGGTTATTATACTATCGTTTGTTAAATTAAAAAAAATCAACTTTTGAATCTTGTCTGAAAAACGATACATATACACTTTCTGTATAGTAATAGCACTAAATGTGCTTTTTTAATGTCAGCAAATCAATACACTTTATAACAAGTATTCGTATTAATTGCAGTACCACGCCGTTTCCGATGACAAACAATACAATATAAAGAAGTGAAACTCCAGCTGCTGGAGCAGTATTAAATTTTCATTAAAACAATTAGTTGGTCCTTTATTTAAGGCAAGTGACCGATTGCCCAAACAGTACAAAACAGCACAATACAGCACAATACAAACCAACATAAACACAAAATATGAATAAAGCTGGGGTCACCGCCTTGGAACGGTCAATGCAAAGCATTGGAGGTTTAAACCTGGTTATAAAGCGCTCAACCTCACACACTTGGCACAGCAATATTCATAATACATTTAAGTGTAAATAAAATTTAACGTCATAGCATTGTAACTCAAATTAAACAATAATAAAAGGGACGTAAAACGCATTCAATTCAATTTAGAACTCAATCAAGAAATAAATCTGATTTGGACTTAATCCACATTTATTTAAGCCGTCCATGTACAATACACTTCTGCACTGCATATATTAAACGGCTAAAACCAAAATCAATATTACATCATCTTTAACAATAAGAAACATATTTGAACAAGGGATACGCGTTAAGTTATACCGAAAGTTCTGAGTCGGCCAAGGAACAAAGCATTTAAACAAAATAAGTTAAGATATATTGCCATTTACACGAGTATCGAGACATGTTATCAGAGAAACGAGTATTGCCGCGCGTAAGAAATGTAAAAACGATCTTTGTATGTAAACTGAATCGAGCCACCAATATAACGTATCATACACGTCTTAGAACACTCAATGAGTGACTGAAATAAAGCTGAATAATACATAACACAGTTAAATATGCAAGTATGCATTAATGAATCACTTGTCAATACCGTTATAAATTGCACGTTTGAAAATCAGTCTATATACACAGTTTAAATAGATAAGTTGCATGATCTAAACATAGCCAAAGTACGCATTTAACCTCCGGCGTTTACATTACATATGTCATCCCATCATGGGGACTCCTGATAACGTCAAAGTGTTTTTATATCTGCTTCTATAGTGACAAAAACGTGCGTCGAGAATATTCATTCTTTTCTTAACGACGTTAGATTTCATGAATTGAATTACAACCGATGGATTCTATAGAATTCGTTTCGTTTGAATTTGGCTTACAGTGTCTTTGCAAAATATCACGATCTTCTACGTGCATAATGAACAGTTCATCTGCCACAATTCAAGTGTTCATACCCGTTGATATATTCTGAAGTATATTTCGTCCACAATGGTCACAAATCAATGAGAATAAGTAAACAAAAGTCAAAATATATTTGTTTTGGCTTTATTATATTTGCTCTTGGATTATACTATTGAAAGTCTCTTCTGTTTTACGACACGCTGACATTACATATAAACTGTATCGAAGGCGAGTCAAGTCCTCTTGAAAACAAACATGAACACTAAATATAACCAAATATTTATTTTGTATTCCATATTTTAAGTTCAAGTGTTGTGTTTTCTGTACTTTCAATCCTGTATTATTTTGTTTTATTGCAGACATAAACACAGAAGGAGGAAACAAGGATAAACAGTTGACCAAGCAAGAGCACCTTACAATTGAAAAAGAAGACATATTGTTGCAAGACTCCAAAGCTGTGCAACGTGAAAAAAACACCAGTTGATAACACATACAGTAGATCCATTGCACAATAAATGCATTTCACTTTTAAAATTACCAGCAGATTCATGACACAAATATGTACATCGAATAACGAACGTTCTGTCGATATAAGTGTCACTAAACAAACCTATTAACCGTCGGAAACAGATGATCCATCCGACAAAAGTCGTAGGCGAACCAACAACAATATTATATTAAAGAAATGGTTGCTTTTGTGATTGTACATATGTCTAATACGTCCAATGGCTCGCATCGCACGAACATGAACATACGAATAGGGTGCTCAACTCTTATGTTGTTTATTATAAATAAGCATAAATTGGCAGCTTTCTGTAACATTTTCTTTAAATTGTAACATTGCTCATGTTGAGCTTTTTTCACTTTTATTATAGATTAATAAGTTTTCACGTGTGTACAATAAACCAAATCAATGTTGGAACGAGGTATGCGCGTATTGATATAAAATACACGTGCAATGAAATAAAAAAGTAATGCAAGAGGGTTTGTTCATCACTGATTTATTTGTTTCTTTTTGAACAATTTGTAGTATCATAATTTTAGTGACTTTTAGATAAAGAAAACACGTGTTTTATAGACACCTTTAACGTTGTTGTTATGTAAAACAATCGGTTTGTTATGTTGTCAAAAATACGATTTGACTTATGACATTTAGAAAAAAATGAAAATTTTAATTCTTTTGAGAGGGATATTAATAATTTCTCCAACGTTTGCTATCAGCTTTTCGAAACAAATCGCATCGTTCGGTGCCACCAGTAGAAATTTGCTATTATTATTTACTATTAAACGTCTAAGCATACTCTGTTTAGTTTAGCTCAGTAGGTGGGGATTTTAAACGTGTATTCATTTTATTAATGACAGCCAAACGAACATATCTTTAACAAAACAATGGACGTTCCATATTTTTTTTATCTATTTATCAAATAACAATTAATACACGTCTTTGCAATATGAATGGTTGCTATCGTGTGCACGGTGCTTTGTAATCGGTCACTACGTCCCGTCATGTGTAATGGTATCTACTAAAATCGACCGAAATAAATAAGTATGTGTTTTTAATGACTTTAGCATTGAAGTTTGTTAATAATATTACAATTTCTTTGAATAGCTATTATTACATTTTGTGTCATCTAATGGGAATATTGAACGCGCCTTTCCTATTTGAAAACAAATTCAATATCGGGATCTTCCTTATCTTTCAAATATTGATTATATAAAAAGTGGTGCTATATATATGATTTTGTTTACTATATACCCAATGTATAGTACTAAATATAAACATGCATTCACTATATGAATATATTTATAAACATATATATCGTAAACAATAACTTGAATTCACAAATGAGTACTTCGGTAACAAACGATCTACTTTACACCTAGAGAGGTTACTCGATCGAATATATATTGTCAGTGCTATCAGCACAAACACTTGTAATTGTCTGTATATTCTTAATTGAACACCAAACATTTAAACACACATCACACACAATTCTAACAAGAGTCATTGTTATGGTACATTAATGCAATTGCCTTTTTTATTTATTTGTTTTCCATGATTACAAACCTAACCTTTTGAATCCAAAAGCAAGCAAATCGATTATCAAACTGAACGAAAGAAACAATGTGACAACAGATAACCAGTAACACTTCCCAACCCTGCGATGTCATGGTAAAGCAAAATAATCAGGGCAATCTCACTATTATCAGGTTTGTTCAACAACTACTTGCGAATGCAATGGAATGCAAACAGTGATATAATAATATGAAGGATCACAACGACATGATTTATAATTCTCATTTATCATGTATACGTATCTCATGATCAGCACACGACGGCTTGTAGTTGGTGCATTCAAATAATGTAATTACATTCAGTCGTCAACTTAAAGCTTGATTATTTAACTATTTGTCAAGTTTATTTTCAAATTGCTTGGTAAAATCTGCAAAGTGTGTTAATTTTATTGGTTCCAAGTTACACCGTTTACGCAGCGCATTTACGATTGCAAAAGAGATAAACAGCAGCCTCGATCATTTTTCTCAATGTTGCATTTTCTTATCCGATGATTGTTTCTTAATAACATCTCTTATCTTTACAAGCGATTATTTTTAAATAAATTACACATGTTAAATATGCTATAAGCATATAGAAAATCTAGTAAATACTTTTATTTTAGATAATAAATAATATATATATATATATATATATATATATATATATATATATATATATATTTTTTTTTTTATTAAGTTATTTATAAATTTATAACAATTTCGACGAAAATTGTTTTTAGTTTGGAAGAAAATATATTCTAAAAAGTGAAATCTATTGTAATTGAGGACAACAATAATCGCCTGAATTAAAGACCGGCATTACAAACAACAACACACAAAACATAAAATTGTGGTTTAACGAAGACGTATATTGCATGAACAATGACGATGAACTAAAAGCTTTGTCGTCGTTTACTATCAGCGAGGGAAATACCGGGGATTTATCTTATTTGTCTAAATACGCTTTATATTTGATTAAGTATATTTAAAGCAGTGTTCCTTGTGAAGATTTAATCCCTGCATAGAAGTTTGCAATGGTTTTATCGGTAAACACTCCCTCTGGTACGCCCGGATAACGCTTTATTTAGTCAACATTTACATTTTAGTTATCCATATCATTTGTTGAATAAGACTATTAAATATAAAAACAACTGCCATACGACATAGTATATTCATTCTTACGGCTTTTAATGTACTAGCGTTGTATCGAGAAACCTTATTTTTTACAAAATATCTTTTATACATAGAGAAAATGGATGTGATTTACGTAATTGTTTTACAATTGAGCGTATTGCTGCAAGAAACTCATCTATTTTGGCTATATATTTGATGCAGTTTCATGTCTAAAGCATTCTCGTCGAGATTTTTCTACTACAGATCAGTCTTTAATGATTCATTGGTTATCAGTTCAGCCAGTAGCCTCGTGTTACGATTTGCTCGATCGCGATGCAAATATTCGTTCTCTGAATCAAGTAAAATATTATTGGGAGAGTATTCAAAAGAACAAATGCATACATAAATAACGATTTACTACTTTTGATTCTTAATATGTATACAACACGTTTGTTATACAATCTTGTTACCTTATTATCAACAAAATAGTATTTTTTTGAATACGTTAGACGTGTTTGACCTTTTAGTCATAACACTCGGCCTGTTGGTGCTAGAAGTTTCAGTTAACCTTAATCTCAACGGGACTTTTGGTTCACCAATAATTAATTGCGTTTGCCTTTTCATTGGTAAATTCATGTCAAATGCACAATAGTCAAACGCATGTTTCCCTCAGCCGTTTTGTCATTCAAACCTTCAGTATGCCCGATACATAATTATTTTGTTTATTTATTTTCACATTCTCATCATGAACAAACCTAGCGGAAGGAGGGAATGTGGAATTTGAAATTACATATTCATGTCATTCGGGAAACACAGGGAGAAACGAGGATAATTGATATCAGTCTAAATCAATCGTGAATGAATTATTCCTATTATAACCTGGTACAAATATGTTGCTTTTTTTAAGTTTGCGACATAATCTTATTTTTATTTTAACGACAGACAATAAAGACGTATATAATGCCTGTTATATATCCCTGTGTGATTTAATTTCTTATCATTTAAGTATTTTACTTAGATATATTAAGGCACTTATGAAAACGACGGTTTCAACGCACATACACAATGCTTAAGTAATGTATATGTAAAAAAAATGTAAATGATGCCAATATTATTAAATTACACAATTCTTTTATATTTAGTATGTTTGATATATTCAGTTGTCATAATTAATCATTGTCAAAAAGACAGTATAATGTCTGGAATGTGTATTTATCTGTGTACGATAATTAATTTAGAAAGTGGGTTAACTAGATCAACAGAACGAAGCAATCTGTTTCAAACGTGTTGTTTAGACCGATATGCAAAAAAGATGTTTCCATAAAAACTGGCAAAACTCAGAAAGATGGTAAACAAGACAAACTGATTTATCTAAAACAATTATGGGCCACGATTGCAAGTGAACTGTTATATACAATCATAAATCATATTGTAAACGTCATACGTCCCAGAAACGCAATTTTCCATGATTTGCTCATACTGCTAAGTAAAATTAGAATAAGCTGTACAATGACACATGAGAACACATGATATTACGATATAACGATATACGTTGTTTTGGTAAAAATCGTAAGGCAATTTTTTTAAAAACAACTTCACTAATGATGACTTGAAAAAATCTTATCGTTTACCGAAACGTAAATTTTAACAAATCAGTTAACACATCACATGTAAAAAGTAATAGACTGTGCATTCATGGAGCATACTATTTGACAATGTGGAAACCATATTTGATAATTGGCTAATATTATGTCGACCTCAGTAACGTCGACTGAAAATGCATGATTGTTAATATAACATTACACTCACACACATGACGAGATGACTTGAACCTCACAATACAATGAACCTTTGTGTTGTATAATGTTGTAAATGTTCTTAACTAGGATCAACAACCTTGACATCGAAAACATCGGAATAATGCTATATTCGACAAAAGAAAAACTAAGACGATACCAAGCTTATAACTCCTTCGAAATAATGTTCGTGAAAGCCGTACGGAACTTTCTTTGATAAATCATTGGTCTGCATGCAAACATAGCGTCGTTCATTTCATTAAATAGATTTGTATAATGCAAACCTACCGCCCATATGCCGGTCACGATGGGTTGACTTTGATTAAATAAAATATCAATCTATGCCCAACGGTACGTATTGCACACAATAAATAAGAAAACAAACATACGCATCAGCTGGAGAGACCAATTTCAAATAATCAAGTTGTGTACATTTGTTTATATTCCTGATTATTGTAATACCATTTTATGAATGGAAAGGTTTTTTTCTTTTGGAAAAACTAATACAATAAACGTAAGAAAACTTGTGTTTACATGTTTATCATATAACATGATATGTATAAATCACATAGTATACTGTGTCATTGTAAATTTATACCTTGCTCATATAATTTTTTTAATTTTTTTTTTAACCTATTTATTTAAGCTCGAGTGCATAACACGCCTAAGCTTATATGAAACGCTCTCGAGTCCGTTTTCCTTGGTGTTTGTAGGGGAGATCTAAAGAACGCTCCCACAGTGGGGATCGAACCCATACTTCCCGATCGCTATGCGGACACCATATCCACTACACCACGGCAATCTCGATCATATAACTTTGACTTTCAATTTGTAGACAGACCATACAGTTGTTGATGTACATGTATTGATGTATACTGCCGGAAAGAGTTGAACATCGTCATTGTTTGAATAAAGTCGACATATTGCCTTTAAAGAATTAAAAACTTGTATGGCCGGCCAATTACATTTCTGATAAGGAACTCATAATGTTAAAGGGATCTTTTCACGCTTTGGTAAATTGACAAAATTGAAAAAAGTTGTTTCAGATTCGCAAATTTTCGTTTTAGTTATGATATTTGCGAGGAAACAGTAATACTGAACATTTACCATGGTCTAATATAGCCATTATATGCATCTTTTGACGGTTTTAAAACCTAAAAATTATAAAGCGTTGCAACGCGAAACGATTGAATAATTTGGAGAGTTCTGTTTTTGTCGTTAAATTTTGTGAAACTACGAAGATTGCTTATATAAGGTATAACATACATCAAGTATGTGTAGTCGGCGGAATAGCTCAGTAGGCTAAAGCGTTTTTACTTCAGGACTCTGGCAGTACTCTAGGGGTCACTGGTTCGAAACCTGCTCCCGGCAATGTTCTTTTCCTTTTTTAAATTTTATTCTTGATTTTTTACTGGAGCTTTTACGATCCAATGTTTACATTTATCAATATAAAGCATTTAATGAATAAGTTAAAAAATGTCAAAATCTGTGAAAAGGCCCCTTTAAGTTTAAATTTGCATATGGCACATTCGGCGTCATTTTTCTAGCTATAGTCTAAGTATTTATTCAGTTATACTTATATATTTTGTAAGCCATAATGCATTAAAGCATGTCGTCTTAAGCTGACGATGTATTGAATAAACATGCGTTATGACGTTGCACTTTTTACAGTATATGACATGATCCCCATGTCCGTAGTGAAACCGCTCAACACAAAAGAAAGTACACCAACTCCGTGTAAGTAATACAAACACATGCACCATCTTAATGGTGATCAGCTCGATCTAATATATTATAAAAAAATCCAGATATAAATAGATTTTTCCGAATTAATTATGACGATGCATTAGAACTTATGGAGGCTCCGGTTTATATGTAGATCAAAGGATTCGGAGGCATGCAATGTTTTGTCTGTCTTCATCTTATTTAGTATTAACGCATTAATTGAAGTCAACATCCATTTTTGGGTATCTTTTGCTGGAGCATAAATGTTTGTTGACATGACAATTGCATGCAACAATTACTGTATCAAATAGTATTCACATTTACTTAGCGGTACCGTAAACCGTTTACATTTAATAATACAATTCAGATTAAAAAATACATATAAACATGTATGGTGTTATATGTTATTGGACGTTCAAATAGTTTATAATTATATGATGAAGCATTTTGAAACGGACTTTATCATTCAGACATTTCTGACTTCACCTGATGAAGTAACTTTCTTATTGGATTGATTTTGGGAAAGGAAGAGTTTCCAAGTCAAGGCAAATACACGATCTGAACAGGGAGATAATATTTCAGCTTTTTTTATTCATATATCAAAGCGGCAAGAAGCTGTTATTTTCAAAAGTTAATTCGCGTCGAAAATGAGGTCTCCTTTATACTGCAAATATACTGAATGCTACATTAACAGTGCACTTTGTACAGCGTTCCTCATGATATTTGCTGTTCACTTGGTGGTTTATCAATGATGCATGTGTACTCGGCTGTTAGGTAATCATGGTTAATTATCCAACTAATACATTTTCTCTGTTTTGTTTCAAATTATAGCGTGGGCTACTTTGATTGGCATTAGCAATTAATGCGCGACGGAAAAATAATGAGAACGCGTATGATGTTTCGTTTGCATTTAATTTAACGTCATTTTATGATAACAATATTTGTGGCGATACAACAAATACATAATTGTTAAGATAAAGAACTTCGTATTTATAGCGGATATATTCACACGAAACTTTATAATAAATATTTTTTCTGCTATTGTAAAAGAACCTGCGATTGATTATGTCCTGTACTTTAAGACTTATTGTACGTTATACAACATAAATTTGCATAAATTCACAATGTTATTATCCACACCATATGCTTCGTTGACATTTTTGAATATATATAACACATAAATGTGTATAACGTCTTATTTTCAGGTACATGATTATAGACCACTTTTCCTTAAAGACGTGCTAAGCAAATGGTATGGAATTAATACATTGTATCAGTTAGATTGTCTGTATTATTCTTTTTGTAAAGCTCTTCATAATGAAACGATATGTCGTTATTGCAATAAAGTTTGTAGCATGAAACCTTTGTGTTGTTTACATTAAGAGCTTCCGGAAAATCCGAAACATATTCAACCATCTATATTTTCAATACGTAAGATATTTCCTGTCTGTATTGAACGTCATTTTGGTCTGATATTGTTACTAATATCGAAAATAAATAAGTTACCCCTAAAGACTTATATAATAATCTGTATTGATAAAATTCTTAATGTATGGAAGAGGCTGACACCACCGTTAGGCTACTGTTTGTATAGATAATAGTTTAACCCGGATAAGTCAATGTTTTTGTAGGGTCACGTGACTTTCTAGCGTATATAAACGGTGTCTTGAAGTATCGAGTTTAGTTTGGATCCTGTCACCGTAAGAATTGTGTCGAGAGGAAAAAGGGCAATTGATTGTTATTATAAAATAAAGTATTTATATATAGGGTTGTTTTGGTTTCACAGTAGTCTCCTAGCAATAATAGGGATGAACTTAGTCAAAACATTCCATATATCTTAACCTTGTTAGAAGAACACATAATTAGCAGACCGGTGCCCGGGTTTTCCTGGTAGCTTCTGTGTGACGGTGCTATTGTAGGAATAGGTTCCATACTCGAGGTTTGGAGTGCATGGTGACTTCAGTTTTGAAACACTCAGATAGACTTGTATTGTCCACTGTGTGCATGATATATGTGTGGACTGTTTTAAAGTGATATTATGGGCATTTTTCACTGTTTAATTGAGCTGAAAAGAATTAACAGGTTTAAAGAGTTTGTTAAAATGTGGTTACTGACCAATTATCTGCAACTCATCTTGCTACCAGTTGTTTAAAAAAATATATTTTGTGTTCGATGTTCTTACGGGACTCACCCAGTCCTCTAAGCCGAAATGATATGATATTTAAATGCATTATTGTTCTCTTTTCGGGATATTGTTTTAGTATGTTGATGCTGCATTAACAAATATAAGTGTATATGAAGTGAAAACACCAAAAATAAACAACAGTTGCGATAGAAACCTATAAACTGTTAGATGCCCATATTACCACTTTAAGGGATAAGTATTCTAGCCGTCGTAGTGTAAACACGGTAACTAAATTAAATAAACGCCTAGGCAGGCGTTGATAGGTGTCTCAGTTATTGTTGTTAGTTTTGATTGAAGTAAATTAATTCATGTTTATATACCCCAATAATTTGTTAAGAATATCTAATCATAAGCCAGGTACGCTGAAGGAAAATTATTCGTTTATCTAAACAGTGTGATCACACCCCCGTTCACGTTACAGAAATTGGCACTCAACGTGGGGCATATATTAATTTCATTGGAAATTATCTTATCCAAGGAATAGTTTAAAAATTCAGACTGATCATGGCTGACGGTGGAAAGCCAAGTAGTGAAGAATAAAGGAGATTGAAGGAGAAAATTGAGCTACTCGAACTTGAGAATCAAACATTAAAGTCTCTATAACGCTCAAAATCAACGAACATTTCGAAGTATTTCGTAAAATTAAGTTAACACCTAAACACTCAGTATTCCTTATAGCAATAGCCACAATTTCAACGCTAGATGTGGTATGATTACATAGATTTTTGTATATACAAAATGCTCGTTTTTATTTATTTGTGACACAATTAATTCATTTATAATTTCCCGCGAATATATATATTCATACGACACACGAACACTACAATGGTACCATGTTAGTTTTAATGTGTCGTATGAATATATATATTTGCGGGAAATTAAAATGGAATTAATTGTGTCACAAATAAATAAAAATGAGCATTTTGTATATACAAACATAAATTTTACCAGACCACATCTGGCGTTGAAATTTCGGCAATTGCCATACGGAACACTGATTTTTAATTGGTTAAGTTTATTTTACGAAAACTTGTACGAAATGTTCGTTGATTTTGGAGCAGAAACTAGCTGATGGGTATCGGTGCGTCGATCTGACAGGAGATAGCTTTACTGCATCAACACCACGTTATAGAGACGACCGAACACAAGACAGCACTAGGCCTCAGCGCCATGCACCATTTGAAGAGAACACGAGGCCTGATAGGTTCGCGACTGAGCGTAAAAACACTGGTATGCATGGCAGCGGCCTCGGTCAAGATGTCTTCAATGCAGACACTGATAATCAAAGGAAAAATACAGTAATGAAATCAGCAACATATGATGGTTCGGCCTCTTGGAATAATTATACAGCACAGTTTGAAGAATGTGCTAAGTTAAAACGATGAACAGATGAAGAGAAAGGATTGTATCTATCCGTCTCCTTAAGGGGTCAAGCACAGGGTGTGTTCGGTAATTTTGATACATGTACCACCAACTACAAAAAACTAGTAAGAGCTCTAAAAGAAAGGTTTTCACCGCGAAAGCAAACGAAGCTTTACAGAGTTCAGCTCCGAGACAGACGACAGAAGCCATCTGAATCAATGGCAGAACTTGGTCAAGATATAAGACGCCTCACCAATCTTTTCTATCTCAGTGCACCAACTGAAGCGAGGGAAACCCTAGCTAAAGAACAGTTCGTTGATGCAATGGCTAATAGTGACATTAGACTGAAAGTAAAACATGCAAGGCCTTTAGACCTGAATGATGCCGTCCGCCATGAGGTTGAGCTAGAAGCATTCTATAGGTCAGAGAAACAGTATCAATAATAAGCAAGATCTACTTTTGTAAAAGACGATGAATTGCAAGGTTTAAGAGAAATGATATGCAAGCTTACCGATGACGTACAAGAACTACGTTCGTGTAATAGGCCAACAAATGCAACAAGACAAGGCGATGAACAAAAAGGGACCACCAGGTAAGACATCTGCACAAACGGCAACTGACCAGCGACGTGCATCTGAATGCAGGTATTATAAGCGAAAGCGTTATTATTGTAGATCAGAAGAACATCTGAGACGACAATGTCCTAAAAGGGGGGGGGGACATACAACGCTGGTAAAAAGTCAGAACCGAATAATCATGTCATAAATCAGACAGGAAAACAAGCCACTGGAATGTACATCTGCTGAAATCGATCAAATATCTGTCGAGTGTTTAATTTATACTGGGGCATCATTGACACTTATCTCCTCCAGGTTGTGGAATGAAATAAAATAAAACCACACCGTCGATGCATTTGCGACACTAGTGTCTGCATCGGGAGATGATCTTAAAGTCACAGGGCGTACGGACATCACGCTTGTGTTTGACGATATCAAATCACAGATGCCAGTGGTAATAGCCGAGCTCGATGTAGATGTAATTTTTTGAATGGACTTCATGAAAAATCACGACGTATTGATTTATATAAAATCCAACAAAATGACTTTGCAAGGTCAGACCTTAACGCTTAATTATACTGGAAGTACTGGATGTTAAATGATTGTGCTAGCGGAGGAGATAGATGTCCCGGCCAGGTCGGAGGTCATGGTTAAAGGCAGTATAAGTCAACATGGAATAAAAAATATATAGCCAGGGGCTCGTCGAACCAAGCGAACGTTTCGCAAAATTGGGTCAAGGGATAGTAGGTAGATCGTTAGTTACTGTTGATGAATGCATACCCGTGCGAATGGCAAATTTTTCATCCGAAGTTAAGACGCTGCATAAAGGCACCAATATAGCAATGTTGAGCCCAGTAGAAAAAGTTTAACAACGGTTAAATGTATCAACAGTTGGGAAAAGTCTCCCTGATCATTTGAAGGATCTATATAATAGGACCTCAGAGGGAATGACTCCACAAGAAGCCCTAGAAGTAGAAGCTTTATTATTGAAGTACTTGTACGTTTTTTTTTAAATCGAGTATGACATTGGTAGAACAGGCATAATCAGACACCGGATAAACACAGGCGATGCACATCCCGTTAAGCAGTCTATGCGCCGAGTCCGTGTGTATATGCGTGATAAAGTGGAGAAACAAGTAAATGAAATGTTTGAACATGACATCATACGCCCATCTACAAGTCCCTGGTCTAGTGGGATTGTACTTGTGAAGAAAAAGGACGGTTCCAGGCGTTTTTGTGTCGATTACCATAAGCTTAACGATCTGACTTTGAAAGATGCATATCCTCTCCCACGGATAGATGAGTCTTTAGACCAACTCTCAAGTTCGGCATTATTGCCATGCCTTTATTTGAGCTCTGGGTATTGGCAAGTTGAAATTGACGTGGACGATAAGCCTAAGACAGAATTTACCACTCGTAAAAGACTGTTTGAATTCAACACCGTGTCATTTGGTTTGTGCAATGCACCTGCTACATTGGAGCGTTTAATGGAAGCAGTATTACCAGGATTGCATTGGAGTATATGCTTAATCTATCTAGACGAAATTATTGTCTAAGGAAAGGATTTCAAGGACATGATTTTGAACTTGGGCACTATTTTCTCGCGGTTTCGGTCGGCCGGTCTATAATTAAAACCCAAGAAATGCCAGATCTTCAAGACCGAAGTTGAGTTTCTGTGGTATGTTATCAGCAAGGAAGGAGTGCAAACAGACCCCATGAGGATAAAATGTGTAAAGGAATGGCCTACGCCAGAATCAATAACTGATGTGCAATCATTCATTGGTCTTTGCAGCTCCTATCGTCGCTTCATATCGAACTATATATATTATATATCTATATATCATGTCGATTCATACTGGATACAGATGCTAGTGACGTTGCGATAGGAGCCGTATTAACACAGAAGATAGACAACCAGGAGAAGGTAGTCGCCTTTGCGAGCAGAACACTGTCATCTCCAGAGAAGAAATATTGTGTGATCCGAAAGGAGCTGCTTGCACTTGTCTACTTTGTCAAATTTTTTAGACATTATTTATATGGAAGACAATTAGTAGTAAAAACAGATCATGGATCATTACGCTGGCTCATTAATTTTAAAACCCCAGAAGGACAGGTTGCCAGATGGATAGAGGTTTTATTATCATACCCGATGGCAATTGAACACAGAAAGGGTCAATTACATGGTAATGCGGATGTCTTAAGTCGTATCCCATGCAGGCAATGTGGACAGATAGACGATATAGAAAATAAAAATACACAGGCCACACAAACGATTTTCAATATGTCATCGAATGTGGAAAGTGGTGATTTAAAAACACTATAAGAAACTGACCAAGACCTTCGAACTGTAATGAGTTGTGTTAAATCTGGACAGAAACCATTATTCAAGGACTGAGAGCTATAAGGTAAAATCCTTATGTAACCAGTATGAACTACTGATAGTCATTGATGGAATAGTGGTGTGAAAGTGGGAAAAAAGCTCACCTTTAAAAAGTAATTAATTTATTTGATGTAAATTACGCCATATATCTGCGCAAGTTAATTCTTTCTAGTATGTGCGCTAGACTTTATTATCACATTTCAACAATAAAAATAGCTTCTGACATAGTCTGAATGTGTATGGAACAACGCTTTATTATTTAAAAAAACACCTACAAGAACATTCGATTTGATATAATGCTATGTTTAAACAAATATGGTATAATTTTTTTCGAATAATGGCAATCCAGATTTCGAAACAACATGTTTTGTTAACTTCGAGTGGGTGTGTGAGTGAGTGGGCTATTATTATAGAATACACATTCTATCAACAGAAGGGTTTTTACTGATACGACATCGTTATAACATTACCCCTTTGCATTGTCACACAGGTTTGGTACAGAAATATGCATATATTTCCGGGCGGTTGGGGGATGAATGTTTGGTGATTAGTATGTGGACCTCAGGTACTTAAATGATAACTTAAATCATAATATATATACGAATATCACATGTGTAGATCGTGTTCTTTATGACTATTAACACATTGGAAATTGTACTATTTAAACATGTAGTTTGCACGTTGATGACACACTACTTGATATGATTCAACTTACAACTTTTTTAATGTGCAACTATTTAACTTAACGAATTGCCTTTAACTTTTTGCTCCTTTAATGAGGCACGTGTCTCATGCTGATATAGCTTTGCCCTCCGTCATTGCTACCAATGGCATTTGTCTTGCGTCAGTGTTGAAATTGTCAATGCAATTTCACAGAAAATTACGCTAGACGCACGCACATGTGCATCTTGCAAACCAGTTAATATCAAATTACTGTTCACAACATCGGAAGGGTAATTTGGAGATAACAGTGTTTTATAAAAAGTGTTTATTCCTTTTCCGCCGCATATTTAATCATAATTACTGTCTGTCAAGAAACCAGTCGGAAACCCTTTCAACAATGTCACTTATACAGTTTTACGTTCTTTCAAGATAAGAGCATTTGCTTCTTACACGAAAACCTACAGCTGGATGACACGCGTCATAAATAAATGGCACCACATGGATTTCCTTCCGTAGAAATACTGAAAGTAGTATAATACAACGGTGTACCGATGACGGCCTTATTCAAATTGTAAATATCACAGTTCAAAAACAGTTCATCTAGCAGATAAAAATCTAATTGCAAAATACGTGTGAACACAGATATTTAGAAGAAGCGTTTGTAAAAAAAGACCTTTTGTATTGACATACATATTTGCGAATATTTCTCTTTAGCTCATGTCTGATGGCAGAATGTGTGGTGAGTCTGTAATGCAGATGCTTTGGTTACCACTACGAAACTATATCGGGCCAATAAATAGTTTAACCCTCTAGGACAACTTATATAACCAAACAATATATTAGACATAATTTCGAACAATATTATTTGTACCATGAAAGCAAGACAGTATAACCGTCTCCTATATCCACCATAAGAAACACATATTCCAGTCAGGCAATAAAAAAAACCTACAAATAAAAGCGTAAGCAATGTAAAAAAAAAACATAAACACGTTTGTATATTTACTTGCAAAATATAAAAACTTATGAGCATATATGAAAATAGTTAATTCATTCTTAGCATATTAATCGAACATGAAACTATAATATCATGAATAGCACGGTGTGGATTAACACGTGTGAGACTTTTTTGCAAGTTTATTTGTTGTTAATGAACGTGTGTTTTATAGATCGGACGGCAGAATATAGTAAAATGCAAAGTTATGCATAGGGACGCAATAAAACCAAATATATTATCAATTAAGGACATCTTTACATTGAAGCCGGGATGCTAACTTTAAATGCATATTTGAGTTAAGAGTGATAATAATATAAGGTCAGTTGAGTTCATTGCATGGTATTTATAGAATATTTATATCAGTTAAACAAAATAATTGATGCATTTTGTTAATTACACGCATTTAGTGAAAGTCTTGATTTATAATTGTAGTTGGACTGTTTTTGTATTCGTAGCTTTGTTTTAAAAAAAATGATGAAAATATAATGTCAAATGTAATCGCCAAATGCATGCACTGATTATTGGTGGACTTTAAACACTTGTGTTGTAAGTCCGATAACATGCCGCATGAGAATGATATTGCATTCCGTCAAAAAAGACCATGTGCGCAATTCTATAGGGTTTTGAATGGCACATCTACATATTTAGAAGAAGCAGAATACGATTGTCATTAGAAATTTACATTAATAAAAATAACAACGAAGCACACGTAGTATAACGTTTTATGCAGTATTGTATTGTGTTTGATACTTTCTTGGAACCGCTAAAAATTGACACTCAACAATGAAAATTAAATATGTATTGACATTTCGTCTACTGTATGTAATAAGTCATGTAACTGACATTTTATACATTTTTACTTTTTTTATTTTTGTGACATACCTCAACAGTTAAAATATTAAGTCAACCTATTTGGTAAAATTAATGTTTTTACCAAATTTTCCAAATTGACATTACGAACACATGTCATTTTCTGAATGTAAAAAGTAGCGTAACTGACATTTTGTTACATTTTAAGGACAGGCAAAAACTGTGTCGTCAAAATAACATACATTCTTTCGTATTCAAAAGTTCTGATAAGTTTTATAATAAGACTGAAGAACGAAACAAAACTCCAAATTATGTCTTTTTTAAAACAATACAACATTAAGAAAGGAGCAGTTACCATAATTTCAACACTGACATGATTTTAATGCAAAAAAAAAACGTAAGTGCTCTGACTGTATTTCTGAAAATGTCGGAAAATATGCATTCCTGAACAATTCAAACAATGTCAGTGACCCTAGTTATTACATTCAGTAGATAATTTTTTCGTTACAAGTGATAGAAATTGTTGAACATTTTCAGATACGTGTTATGTATATATGTATACAACATGTATACAACATTATTATTTAGGCATGGCTGATGTAAAACCTTACTCGTTTAATATGAATGCTGCGTATTTTATATTATATATTGTTCTATTGAACGCGACTGCAATAATCGTAATTTCCAAGTGTCTAAAAACACAATTTCTGATGTATGTGATAATTCATAATATGGTCCGGAATAATAAATTTCTCAGATTTCTACAATGTTAACATTCAAAATGTATAAATTGGGAAACGTATAATATAGTTTTTTTACATTTACGTTTTCCAGTATTATATCATTCTGCGGGACTAATAACCGTATGCATAATAGAACCGGATATTTGGTGTTTTCTGTTAAATTAGTCTCAGAGCTGCTAAATAATTTGACCGGATATATTATATTACAATACGCATAAACTCACATAAACAATACATCAGGTCATATTATGTCAATAAATGTGTGTAATTATAACGACATCTATAAGATAGTGTTATATCTTGGGCGAACTTTGGTGAATAACAAATATAAAATAACAACGAAGCACACATAGTATAACGTTTAATGCAGTATTGTATTGTGTTTGATATTTTCTTGGAACCGCTAAAAATTGACACTCAACAATGAAAATTAGATATGTATTGACATTTCGTCTACTGTATGTAATAAGTCATGTAACTGACATTTTATACATTTTTACTTTTTTTATTTTTGTGACATACCTCAACAGTTAAAATATTAAGTCAACCTATTTGGTAAAATTAATGTTTTTACCAAATTTTCCAAATTGACATTACGAACACATGTCATTTTCTGAATGTAAAAAGTAGCGTAACTGACATTTTGTTACATTTTAAGGACAGGCAAAAACTGTGTCTTCAAAATAACATACATTCTTTCGTATTCAAAAGTTCTGATAAGTATTATAATAAGACTGAAGAACGAAACAAAACTCCAAATTATGTCTTTTTTAAAACAATACAACATTAAGAAAGGAGCAGTTACCATAATTTCAACACTGACATGATTTTAATGCAAAAAAAAAACGTAAGTGCTCTGACTGTATTTCTGAAAATGTCGGAAAATATGCATTCCTGAACAATTCACACAATGTCAGTGACCCTAGTTATTACATTCAGTAGATGATTTTTTCGTTACAAGTGATAGAAATTGTTGAACATTTTCAGATACTTGTAATGTATATATGTATACAACATGTATACAACATTATTATTTAGGCATGGCTGATGTAAAACCTTACTCGTTTAATATGAATGCTGCGTATTTTATATTATATATTGTTCTATTGAACGCGACTGCAATAATCGTAATTTCCAAGTGTCTAAAAACACAATTTCTGATGTATGTGATAATTCATAATATGGTCCGGAATAATAAATATCTCAGATTTCTGCAATGTTTACATTCAAAATGTATACATTGGGAAATGTATAATATAGTTTTTTTACATTTACATTTTCTAGTATTATATCATTCTGCGGGACTAATAACCGTATGCATAATAGAACCGGATATTTGGTGTTTTCTGTTAAATTAGTCTCAGAGCTGCTAAATAATTTGACCGGATATATTATATTACAATACGCATAAACTCACATAAACAATACATCAGGTCATATTATGTCAATAAATGTGTGTAATTATAACGACATCTATATGATAGTGTTATATCTTGGGCGAACTTTGGTGAATAACAAATATAAAATAACAACGAAGCACACATAGTATAACGTTTAATGCAGTATTGTATTGTGTTTGATATTTTCTTGGAACCGCTAAAAATTGACACTCAACAATGAAAATTAAATATGTATTGACATTTCGTCTACTGTATGTAATAAGTCATGTAACTGACATTTTATACATTTTTACTTTTTTTATATTTTTGTGACATACATCAACAGTTAAAATATTAAGTCAACCTATTTGGTGGAATTAATGTTTTTACCAAATTTTCCAAATTGACATTACGAACAAATGTCATTTTCTGAATGTTAAAAGTAGCGTAACTGACATTTTGTTAATTTTTCAGGACAGGCAAAAACTGTTTCGTCAAAATAATGTACATTCTTTCGTATTCAAAAGTTCTGATAAGTATTATAATAAGACTGAAGAACGAAACAAAACTCCAAATTATGTCTTTTTTTAAAACAATACAACATTAAGAAAGGAGCAGTTACCATAATTTCAACACTGACATATTTTTAATGCAAAACCTAACGTAAGTGCTCGGACTGTATTTCTGAAAATGTCGGAAAATATGCATTTCTGAATATTTCACAAAATGTCAGTTACCCTAATTATTACATTCAGTAGACGATTTGTTCGTTACAAGTGATAGAAATTGTTGAACATTGTCAGATACTTGTAATGTATGTGTATATACATATAAACTGTTTGTACATTCGTTTTGAGTACACTGTCTACTTCAATTAATTTTGTTGGAAACGTATAAGCCAAGTTTCAGTATTTCAATGCATGAATATATTTGTAATCGATTTCAAATAAATATATATGATGATATAATAGTATGCGTTGTATTGATTATATAACGTAAGACGAATGCTCATCGTAATAAACAAGCGTTAAATTGTTTGCTAATGCTACCTTATCAATGAGCATTAACTTGTATACAACATTATTATTTAGGCATGGCTGATGTAAAACCTTACTCGTCTAATATGAATGCTGCGTATTTTATATTATTTATTGTTCTATTGAACGCGACTGCAATAATCGTAATTTCCAAGTGTCTGCAAACACAAATTCTGATGTATGTGATAATTCATAATATGGTCCGGAATAATAAATATCTCAGATTTCTGCAATGTTTACATTCAAAATGTATAAATTGGGAAATGTATAATATAGTTTTTTTACATTTACATTTTCCAGTATTATATCATTCTCCGGGACTAATAACAGTATGCATAATAGAACCGGATATTTGGTGTTTTCTGTTAAATTAGTCTTCAGAGCTGCTTAATAATTTGACCGGATATATTATATTACAATACGTATAACTCACATAAACAATACATCAGGCATTTTGTGTCAATAAATGTGTGTAATTATAACGACATCTATAAGATAGTGCTATATCGTGGGCGAACTTTGGTGAATAAAATGCATTTGTTTGTGTATACCCTATGAAGTAGCGGAATAACACATTCTAGGACTAGTTTAGAAAAATGAAAACACACGACAAAATACGACTGATGCCATTTTTGGTAGGCCATTATACGACAAAAAATTTAATTTTGTTTATTAGTGCATATGTTAGTTATGTTTTCGTCCACGGCCTTAAAAACTATACGTTTTTCTTAAGTAAAACGGCAATCATTCAGGCGATTTAGATTGTCGGTAAAATTGATGGTTCTTCGGAATGTCCGAATCGATTGTTATTTGATAGAACACGATTATCTGGCAAACTGAAATGAACACATTGAGAACCCTATTTAAATTACTCTGATGTGCTAGTTTTTGTGTTTGTAATATCGCTAAGTACGATTATATTTATTCAACGCTATTTTAAATATTTTTATCTGAATACGTTGATATATAAAAATGAGGTATCCCTAACATATATGTTTGTTTAATTTGTATTGGCAAAACAACACATGGAGACACAACATAAAGATCAAAGTAACGCTTTGTATAATAATAATAATAGAGGATGTTACATGTAAGTTTGAAACTGTAATCAACTTTCAAGGCACACCCATACCTACTTGCCGATAAACGTCTGTAAGGCTAAGTTGTGAGTTGTTAGGGTGCTCGTTTACGTAGCAAGAGTGCGGTGATTCGAGGCCTACACGGGACGCGATCTGACATGGTTGGCGACACACCAGTTTGTTACATGGAGAAGTACTGAATGCTACCTTCCAAGCGTTCATCATAAGCTGTTAAGCTTTTTATATTGCAAACGAGATGACTATTTATAGTAGTAATGGTGAGTTTTACTTTTCCGACCCTTTTCCTCATAATTGCATATACATTATTTGTAACCGTCCACGATGCGAACGTAACGAAAACAAATACATAAATGTCAAAAGGCTATAAACATGCATGACCTAATAGCAGGATGAATCCTACGCATCTGATGAATGTTTGCATTCAAAAGTTCAGTCATGAGAATATTAAATTTCAACGTCGCAGTTGTTCCGTATGTTGATTTGACGTCAAAACGCAAGAAATGTTCAATATGACGTTGGTTTAATTTATAAACATTAACCAAAACATCAAATATTTATGATAAAATGAAGAAGTCATTATTGTAATTAACAAAAAATCATATCGATATTATAATTATATTTTCTATTCAATTTCAGAGTTTGAATAACGTTATTGTTTTTCTTGTAAGCTATATAAGGCCATTCGTGTTTCGCGGTATATGTATGATACAGATGTTTCTTAACAATACTGTAAGTATGGGCATTGTGGCCAGACTTAGCAATTGTTTCGTTCTTGGCTGAACAGTGTAACAATGTCCGTTTGTATAGCTTATAACCTTGTGCTACAAAGATTGTGCTACTTAACCGAGCTTATGTAGCCCAGCATATTTTACAGTTTTACTTGCTTACAATACTACATGGCCAGTCGCATAAAATAATTACTTAGAAATGACAGGTAGAACTATTAAAATCTAGATCTTAGCGATTAAAAGGGCCATTTAACAGATTGTGGCATGTATTGTAGATTGTCATTAAATGCTTATATTGATAAATGAAAACATTGGATCTTTAAAGCTCCAGTAAAAAAAATCAAGAATAAAATAGAAAAAAAGTAAACCTCAACAGGGCTCGAACCACTGACTCCTGTAGTCCTGGTGTAAAAGTCTCCTACTTAGACCACTCGGCCATCCGAGATCATATAATGACGGATGGATTTTATAATTTATATAAGCAATCCTCGAAATTTCGCAAAATATAACGACAACAACAGAACTCTCCAAATTATTCAATCGTTTCGCGTTGCAACGCTTTATAATTTTCAGGTTTGTAAATCGTCAAAAGATGCATATAATGGCTATTTTAGAGCATGGTAAATGTTCAGAATTACTGTTCCCTTACGAATATCATAACTAAAACAAAAGTTTGCGAACATTAAACAACTTTTTTAATTTTGTCAATTTACCAAAACGTGAAAAGGCCCCTTTAAATAGCAATACACAATGGCGGAGCACTGTTATCATTTAACCAGTACACTTTTCTAACGGAGCACAAAATGACTTACGATGACAAAAGACCTTTGTAAGAAAGGGAAAGCATTGAATTGCGAGCGTCCACTTCAAACGTAAATAGGATTTATATTAACGTCTATCCGAAAAAACAGCATTCCCATTCACCTTTGCGCGGCGGATGATATTAAGCTTTTGACATTCATGGCAATATTTCACTCGACGTACTAAACTGAACAACAATGAAACCTTTACATTTTAGTGAAGGACATTTTTATTTGAGTGCAGTCTAGCAACCGAAATTTTGTTGTGCAGATACGGTCACAGAGATGATGTCCGTTGTTTGATTTTTAATTTACTTGGAACCAATATTATGTCGTTCATTTCACGAGCATCTGTTTAGAATGTAATCAATCAAATGTTAATATTTAGTAAAGGTATATTTCCACAAATTTAAAACACATTTGTATCCTTTTTCTTTCTGTAACACAATTAAGGCGGGGTCAAAGTTCATCAGCATGTTAAGTATTTACACATATATTTTTGTCAATACACATGCCACGAAATTACGATAACAAAACGTTTCATCTGTCGGTTCTTATTCGGCAATACTATCTTTACAGTTCTGCTGAGTAATTGAAAATTTGAAAACTTAGATAAAACTGTTGTAGAAGAATTGCAACACCATTACAAACGGAAGAATCGGAAGAATGTTGTATCCGAAAATGGCCTAGTCGCTACCAAAGTAATGACGCCTTTGAAAGAAGTTCGTGAACGCCATAATGATCTGTCTTTAATAATTAAATTGTCTGCATGCAACAATAGAACGTCGTTCATTTAATAAAATAGATTTGGTTAATAGTAACACTTCGACCATATTCCGGCCGTGATCAGTTGAATGTGATTTACAATACCAACGGTACGCAAATGCACAACATTTATAAGAAAATCAGAATCATCAGATGAAGAGAGCACTTTCATTTCCTATCCATTACTCAAGTTGAGATAGTGAGATAGTATATATATATAATCCTGGTTAAGCCGGAAAAAGTTGATTTTTGAGATGGTTTCAATATAGTTAACATAACATACCTTTGAGAAAATCAACTTTGTTTTAGCCGTCCACTTAAAAGTTATTTTCGAAATCATTATCCATAAGTGCTGGATCGTTTTCTGAATGCCACATCATTCGTCATTAAAACAGCTAAGAAGCATATGCATATACTAACTAATGTATACGCGCATGAATACTTAGCATGAAAAGTAAGCCATACTGGCATATTTTGGAGCATTTAGTTAAGAAATAAAAA